>NC_085872.1:53801542-53821542 GCF_034702125.1 Engraulis encrasicolus
GATCCTTGTTTTGTGTGCATGTGTCAGATTTTATTCTATTGGCAGAGGTAACATGAAGGTTTTGTCTTCGGCGTTGTCTGTTGGTTCCATAACCGCTGCGTAAAATGGACTGAACAATGAGCTCTTCTTCAACAGACTGTTGTTAGTTTCTTGAAATGTATGTCGTGGTTGTGGTTGTGAGACGTATGGATCCTCTTCACATTACTTTTCCAAAGAAGGAAAATGTTTCTCTGCATGTGGCGACTTCTCCAGCTGTGTGCTATGTGCAACAATACAAGGAACAGCGATGCAGTATGCTAACTAGTCTATGAAGTTTCACATGACTTTCCTAAACACGACAGAGTGTGTAACTTGTCCAAATTAGCTCTGCCTCTGTGTGTGAAGGGGAAAAACACAAAACAAGGATCCGCGAGGAACTAACTAGTCATGGATACAATTTGATAGGCCTAGAAGGAGTTTTATTTGTCACGTGCATAGAGTTAGAACGTGCAACATGCGGTGAGGTTGGAGTTCTGCGGATCTTTGAATGGCTTTCAAACACACGACCAGGACTGAAGCTTCACAGCGAGGAAATCAGTTGTCGACTTTGCAGGCCTGATGCGGAGGGCTGAAATAGGGAAAGTAGCTTGATACTGTTATTTGATTGAACGAACATTAAAGCAAGACGTTTCGTGTGTCACCTTTCCATGTCATTCTGAAACAAACACGAAACGTCAAAAAGCTTTATTTGCTCTGTGTTCCAGAACGCCTTCTAACCAAAACCAAAGCATCCTCCCTGATATAGAACAAGGAAAAGGGACAAAAACCAATGCACTATCATTTAGTTTACCAAAGATTAAAACAAAAAGACCTAATTTTCATAGGCTTGGTTATAGGCCCTATAGCCCAAACATTTTGAAAGACTCCAAGGCCTTTTGGAATAGCCTTCATCAGGGAATGTTCCTGTTTTTTTTCCAAAACAAGGAAACTAAGTGGGGACTTCATTTGAAAGTCAAAGCGAATCCGGATATTTTTTCATTCATTCACTGACTCCCATCGTCCATTTTACCTCAAGACACAAGGCAGAGGGAGCAACGCACGAGCGTAAAGAAAGTATTCCGTTACTTTTTGGAAATGGATTAGCCTCATTAGGACGCTTGAAACCCCGCAACGGAGCCGGATATATTCATTCATTCGTCCATTTTTTCCAAAGGCAAAACCGAGAGGGCAAAAACTAAAATCCGAAAACTATAAGGAAAGAAGATATATGGATCAATCTGGACTGTAATCTGGACCGTTTGGCGCTTTGGCGAACCGTCAGACAATCATGGAGCTACTTCTTCGAGAGGTAAACTTCAAGTGTGTGCGCGTGTTTGTGTGTGTGGCAGAGAGAGAGAGAGAGAGAGAGAGAGAGAGAGAGAGAGACAGAGAGAGACAGAGAGAGACAGAGAGAGACAGAGAGACAGAGAGAGATTGTTTGTTTGTTTGTGTTTGTGTTTTGGTGAGGTGTTTGAAGTGTTCTTTTTTTAGTTCAAACTGTAACTGATCGATCGCCGACCGTCCCTTGTGTTCATGTACATGTTGACGTCTGTAGCGCACAGAGGGGCGCGCGCGTGTGTGTGAGTGCGTGTGTGTTTATGTCCTCACACACTGACCTGGTTCCGAGAGAGAGAGAGAGAGCAAAGAAAGAAAGAAAGAAAGAAAGAAAGAAAGAAAGAAAGAAAGAAAGAAAGGAAACCAAGGGGGGGCCAAAAGGGACCAAGAAAGCAGAGGTGGAATGAGAACGGCAAACAGAAAAGAAGAAGAAGAGAGAGAGAGAAAGAGAGAGAATGAGAGGGAAAGATAGAGAAAGAGAGAGAATGTTCATGAGAGAGAGAGTGATAGATAGAGAGATGCAGAAAGAAAACGATGCAGACAGACAGAGAGAGAGATGCAGAGAGAGAGATAAAGAGAGAGAGATGCAGAGAGGGGGGGGGAGATGCAGAGAGAGAGAGAGAGAGAGAGAGAGAGAGAGAGAGAGAGAGCTTCAGAGTGGTCCAGGTTGCTTGTTTGAAGACTTTGTCTCTCAAGGGAATACTCAGGAATTTCCTTCCCCCTCCAACTTCACACACACACACACACACACACACACACACACACACACACACACACACACACACACACACACACAAACTCGTACACACACACACACCGCATCCCCCCTCCAAGTTACCCCCCCCCCCTGCCCAAACCCATCAACCTTTTTCCTGTTTCTTTTCTTAGAAAGAATTGCACACACACACACACACACACACACACACACACACACACACACACACACACACACACACACACACACGCACACACGCACACACACACATAAACTATCTTCTCTCATCTTCCTCTCATGGGGCAATTGTTTGCCCAAACAAACTCACATCCCTAATCTTGGCACATCTCTCTCTCTCCCCCCCCCTCTCGCTCTCTGCATCTCTCTCTCTATCTCTCTCTCTCTCTGCATCTCCCCCCCTCTCTCTCTCTTTCTCTCTCTCTCTCTCTCTCTCTCTCTCTCTCTCTCTCTCTCTCTCTCTCTCACACGCACACACACACACACACACACAGTCTATTAACACTTTATTAACATGTATTGATCAATTAGGCCACTTGTGCGAACTGTATGCAGATGTCAACTGCAATTTCAGGGGGCCTCTATCCGCTAGAGTCGTATGAATACTCTACTCAGACTCCAGGATTGGAAGTCACTTTGGATAAAACGTGTCTGCCAAATGTAATGTAATGAAATAGGTTACATCTGAAAAGAACAGAGAGGTGATATGAATTGGGGCAGGGGGGGCATAGTGATTAGATCAGGGGTGGGGAACCTATGTCTCGAGGGCTGTCTGCGGCCCTTGAGGCTGTTTTATCCGGCCCCCGATATGATTTTAATGTTATGCAGCCTCACATGAAATATGACATACTTTGTAAAGGAGTCTTAGAAAATACATTTGCAATACAATTAAGTTATATTCAGGGGACCTAGAGAAGGTGGGGTCTGTTTTAAAGGTGGCTGCCTTCAATATAGGCCTAAAGTGCAGGGGGAAATCCTGGTTTGTGTTCATAAAGCGGCCCTCGGAGGACTTTTGCGGCCCTCGGATGAATTTGAAGTGGCCCCCCAAATGAAAAAGGTTTCCCACCCCTGGATTAGAGGGCTGTTGGACTATGGGGGGGGGACTATGCCAATTTGTCTAATTAGGGTAGTCATAGGCAAGTGGTAAATGCATCAGTCTTGTAGCCCAAAGGTTGCCGTTTCGACTACCGACCCACCAGGAGTAAATAACCCACCAGTAGTGATTAACCAGTGCTTTCCCCCATCCTCCTCCATGTCAGGGGTACGACTGCTAGAGTCATGGATATGTGATTGAGGTATCAGTCTTGTAGCCCAAAGGTTGCCGGTTCGACTCCCGACCCGCCAGGTTGGTTGGGTATAGTAATTAACCAGTGCTCTCCCCCATCCTCCTCCACGACTGTGGTGCCCTGAGCATGGTACCTTCCCACTGCACTGCTCCCTTGGGGCACCATTTGGGTGTTTGCTTTCTCATAAGAGGGAGGCATGAATGCAATTTTGTTGTGTAATGAGCAATGTGTGGAGGTGAGTGCTGTGTCACAATAGCTGTGTGTATATATGGACACTTCTGATCCAATTAGAATAGGAATATTTTTTTAATCCGATCAGGAATCCCCTTTTATACGGGCCGATCGTAATAGAATTCTTTGATCAGATCAGAACTGTAATTGGAATAGAAGAGGTGGTGTAGTCCGATCAGATGGTCAATGTAGCCTATACACTCTATTCCACTTGGTTGTTTGTGACGCAATCGTGTCACATATTTTAACAAAGTTGTCCTAACATTTTCACGCCACTCTTGGTCGCTGAATTCCTGCAGAAAAACTCTCTCCCACTAATCCTGGCTCCGTACTCTCCTCCACAGACTTCTTTCTTGTATGTGAGGTGTTTTAAGTGAACTGATGACAACAGCACGTCGAAGTGCCGCTGTTTAGCACCTGTCTGTAAGCGAAGGATTAAGTAGGCCCTAGAGCAGTGTCGCTTCCTGCTTTCAGAAAAATTAAAAATATCAGTAAGACAACAGATTTGTCCATCTCTATCTCCGTTTCAACCATATAACCAGGCCTGTTACTAACCACGGTCCCTGGTAACCGCGCGTGACACGTATTGGAACGTTCGAGGTCATTTCAATGTATAGTCTACACTTCATTCAGACTAATCGGATCAGAACTATTCCGATCGGCGAAACAAGCGCCATATATACACAGCTATTGGCAATGGGTGGGCTAAGGCTTTCAGCTACCTGTTGTGTTGTGTTACTTGAGACAGGTCTTGATCTTGAGACCACTCTTACAGTTCTTCTCTGTTCACTATTTTGTTACTCTTCTTGTTTTTGCAAAACTCATCACACAGATGCACAATCTATCACCAAATTGCACAAGCTTCGCCTAGCCTATAGCACAAAACGGCTTTGCAATCAGTTTGTAATTTTATAAGACACAATTTGCAAACAGTACCTAAACACCCATTTATCGAACATTCGTTTTGCATAGTAGCCTAACTGTGAACACAATTCACGTTACGCAGATATTGCTTCCAAGCTTCAAATCTTTGTCGTTATCATTTGTCGTCCCATAATGCACGCCATAGCCTACTATCTGAGGCACGCTGTAATAGTCATTTGCTACGCTTACATGAGCCATTTAATTCTGAAAAAAAACCCTGACTTCAATTCTAAATGAAGCTTAGTTCCGCTTTGTAAACGTCATGTAAACACCTCTTAATTCAGGATGAAAGGAAAGATCAAAGTAAATTCGGTGGAACTATTTAATTCTGAATTATTAACATGGTAAATGGTAAATGGACTGCATTTATATAGCGCCTTTCCACTCCTTCGAGCACTCAAAGCGCTTTACATTTATGCCTCACATTCACCCATTCACACTCACATTCACACACCGGTGGCCGTGGCTGCCATGCAGAAAAAAACATCAGTTAAACGTAACTTACTGATTGAAAGGTTAATTGCCGTAGTACTACTCTACTATGTTATAAAACAGGGCTTTTAGTAATGCACTACGACTCGGTCATTGCCATTCTGGTAACAACAAATGAATAACGCTGTGTGTTAATGGGTTAGTGAATAGAGACAGCAAGAGGCAAAGTGTGGTTTTAATTTTTACTGTCTGTGTCTAATTGCTGCAATGTGTGCTAGTAACGTGATGGGTGTGTTAACAATTAGGTACAAAAACATTTTTTACAGTTGTGTAGAGTTAAGCAAAGTTTGTTTATTTGTCTAACATATTTACACAGTTCTGCTGATTAATTGTGGTGTTGCTGTGTCTGTCTGAAGAGTTCTACAAAACAGCTTAAGTTACAAAGAGTTAACATTAATGATCAGAAAAAAACAAAACAAAAATTAGCTTCAGCTTTGAACCTCTGGGGATCCTTAGGTATTTTTTTGGGTTCCTCCACAAACCAGTTACGCCGTGACCAACTGCCACATTTGAATTTGAAATTTCAAATTTGAATTCCAGAGCTGTGATGATGTCACAATGCTCTGCCAGGTTACAGGTGGTGAGCTGATAAGAGATGTCAGTTACGCCAACTGGACCAAATCCAACTGCAGATGATGAGGCGTGTGTAAAAAGAGCTTACTCACATGAGGCTGCCGCTGCACTCACTCTCTCTTTCTCTCTCTCTCTGTCTCTCTCTCTTTCTTTCTATTTTTCCTCTTTCTTTTTTTCCTTTCTTTCTCTCTCTCTCTCACACACACGCCTTCGCTGTATTGGACTCATTCCAGCAGGTGGAAGAGATAAGGTGTGTGTGTGTGTATGTGTATGTGTGTGTGTGTGTGTGTGTGTGTGTGTGTGTGTGTGTGTTTTCATAACAGTCATGGCCTACAGACTGCGCGAGTGAGAGGTCGTCAACCTACACACGTGCACGCACACACACACACACACACACACACACACACACACACACACACACACACACACGTCAAACAAGCTTCAAGAGCAGACATCAGGGACACACATACTCTACCATTCTGTCAGGTCCATTGCATTCAAGAAACACGAGGCAAGAAATTCTGAATGTAATGTCTTGATTGAATAGTTAAGAACTAGGTTTGGCTTTATGTTTCTGTTCAGGGCATTTTCCAGGTGGGGCTGGACTGGTCATCTGGCATCAAGAAAAGCATACGATGCCAAAACGAAACATTTTCTTGAGCTTGGTTGGTCACAGACAGGAGTTGCAGCATCTTTCTATAAATACTGGTAAAACTTGGCTGTGGCTTGAAATAACTTCAGCCTTATTTTTTGGTTTTGGAAAAATCAAAATGTTCTATCATGATACTGCAACGTATAGTTGCTAATGGTGTGGATTGGCACTGCCCTCACGATCTGATTCGATCACGATTCGGGAGGGAGCGATTCGATCTGATCCGATTCAATTCTACAATGCATTGCAATGCATTACATTTCTTCTGAATGCAAAGCAAATGTTTCATCAGTCATGATGAGGCAATACAAGTAGTCAGATACTGAGCTACAATATGGCTGTTTTCTGTATCAGTCTGGATCAGTCTGTATCAGTCTTGCAATGCTTTGAAGTACTTTAATTTAATTTAACATTCATTTGCTCCCGAAATATCCACGGAAGTAATTGAAACTTAAAAAAATTGCCGCATCGATTCTGGAACTTGCCGCATTGAATTGGATCGTCCATGCCCCACATTGCATCGCCGGATTGATCATTGTTGACACCACTAATAGTTGCACTATTTTTTTAAATTATTTTCACTAAAAGTTGACATTCATTGAAGCCCACATTCATTGAAGCCCAAGCCCACATATACCACAGTAGTGTACATTCTATTGTTTGTTTGTTTGTGAAGTTTGTGAAAAAGATCCTCAGTTAGTCAGTAGGCCTACCTACTTTTTACCGATTTATTTTCATGAAGATGTCTTAGAGAGAGAGAGAGAGAGAGAGAGAGGGAGAGAGAGAGAGAGAGAGAGAAATGATTGAAAATGAGAGATGGAGTAAGGGAGAACAGAGGGAGAATGAGAGAGAAAGAAACAAGGAGAGAGAGAGATGGATAGAGAGAGGGGGGTTGAGCGGTCTGAAAGAGAGCAGCAAAAATAACATGAAGAGAGAAGGGGGTTGAAAGATAGAGAGATGGGGGAGAGAGGTGGAGTAAGAAGAGAGAGAGAGAGAGAGCTTGAGTGTGTGCGAAGGAGAGCAAGAGAGATAGCTTGCATATGGAGAAGAAGAACAACAGAGAGAGAGAGAGAGAGAGAGAGAGAGAGAGAGAGATAGAGGGAGAGCGAGAGAGAGAGAGGGAGAGAGATGGATGAGAGAGAAGGAGAGAGAGATAGAGGGAGAGCGAGAGGGAGAGAGAGAGAGAGAGAGAGAGAGGGAGAGAGAGAGAGGGAGAGAGAGAGAGAGAGAGAGACAGGAAATGGAAGTCAGGGAGCGAGAGAATGAGAGGGAAAAAAAAGAAAAAATGCGCCAACTGTGTGTTTGGTGTGTGTGTGTGTGTGTGCGTGCGTGCGTGCATGCGTGCGTGCGTGCGTGTGTGTACTGTGGTGTCAAATATCAGGATGTGTGTGAGTGTGCCAGTGAGAACCCACACGGAACAAAGACCCAGTGTGTGTGTGTGTGTGTGTGTGTGTGTGTGTGTGTGTGTTTGAGTGTGTGTGCGTTTGTATGTGGCATGACCTTTTACATAGACTCAAGCATCGAAACGTGCCCACGATTAACACACACACACACACACACACACACACACACACACACACACACACACACACACACACACACACACACACACACACACACACACACACACACACTCCACTTCTTCAGTTGTGTCTGCAATTAAAAAAATTCTACTGACACACATTTAGCAGCTGCAAGGTAAAGATCTAGAGCAGTGTTTCCCAACCTTTTTTGTGTCATGTACCCCCCAAGACTTTTTGTTGTGCCACGAATACCCTCTAACTTGTTTTACATCGCTTTTTCTATTGCAGTGTGACTATGCTCCATGCATTTCTTAAAATTACATTTTTTCAAGTACCCCCTGCAGTGTGCTCGCGTACCCCTAGTGGTACATGTACCCCTGGTTGGGAAACACTGATCTAGACAATTGAAACCATAAACTATAGAAAGTATATTGTCCACAGACAAGAGTTCAGATCCAGCACCTCCTCCTCCAAATACCAGATCCAGCACCTCCTCCTCCAAACATCAGACNCAGCACCTCCTCCTCCAAATACCAGACCCAGCACCTCCTTCTCCAAACACCAGATCCAGCACCTCCTCCTCCAAACATCAGATCCAGCACCTCCTCCTCCTAACATCAGACCCAGCACNTCCTCCTCCAAATACCAGATCCAGCACCTCCTCCTCCAAACATGCCAGCTACCAACTACTGCTGATCAGGGCCGCTGACAGCTGTAGCTGGGCCCAGGACAAAGTCATCTGAATGGGCCCCCTCACCCATTACATACAATGCAATGCAATGCAATGAGAAGCCAATTCTCCCTGGGCCCTGGACAAAGTCATGATGACATCTGAATGGGCCCCCACACCCAATACATACAATGCAATGCAATAAGAAGCCAATGATATGACATGCAATGCATCTTTACAGTGGAAGTCTGCACCTTCCTTTCAGTCATAGGCAGGGCCGCTGACAGCTTTTGATGGGCCCAGGGCAAAGTCATCTGAAAGGGCCCCCTAACCAATAAATACAATGCAATGGAAACCCAGTTTTGGGCCCCCTGTCTGTCTCCCTGGGCCCGGGACAACTGACCCCTTTGTCCTCCCCTGTCGGCTTCCATGCTGTATTTTAACTAGTGTTGCACCGATACCATTTTTTGGCCCCGATACGATACTCGATACCTGGCCGTGCAGTATCGGCCGATACCGATATTATACCGATACCGATACCACCCTGTGAAGGGCTGCAGTGCATACTACTTGGATGTAAAATCATTGCATGGCTTTGTCAGGCTTCTGCCTACCTTTGTGAAACAGGAAAAAGACTAATACAAAGTGAATCCAGCAAAACTTTTTATACATTTTAAATACCTCTATGGAATAACTAATTTCAAGGCTGTTTAAGTGCCATACAAGCACCTGTAAATGGTATCGTTGCCCTATTTGTTGGTACTCGCCGATACCGATACCACCATTTTAGTGCCGATCCACCGATCCACTGATACTGGTATCGGTATCGGTGCAACACTAATTTTAACCCAGTAAGACACGGCCCCTGATATAACTCAACTGTTTTTTAGAAGAAGATACCGCACACTCTTGTCCATCGTGCTGCAATTTATTAAGAAATCAACCTTTTCTCAACTTGAGAAAGGCCATATGGGCCGAAACGTTGTTTTCTTAATAAATTGCAGCACGATGGACAAGAGTGTGCGGTATCTTCTTCTACAAAACTGATATACCCGCTACCTGCACCTCGAAACCTCCGTTGGTTTCCTCCTTCAATAAATCAACTGTTACCAGAATGTCCATGTCGTTAGGTATTACTAAAGGCCCTGTGTACAGTCATAGTGGTGTAGTACCATGGTAGTAATGTATTTCTAAAGGCCCTGTGTACTGTCATAGTGGTGTAGTACCATGGTAGTAATGTATTTCTAAAGGCCCTGTGTACTGTCATAGTGGTGTAGTACTATGGTAGTAATGTATTACTAAAGACCATGTGTACTGTCATAGTGGTGTAGTACTGTGATAGTAATGTATTACTAAAGGACCTGTGTACTGTCATAGTGGTGTAGTACTATGGTAGTAATGTATTACTAAAGGCCCTGTGTACTGTCATAGTGGTGTAGTACTGTGGTAGTAATGTATTACTAAAGGCCCTGTGTACTGTCATAGTGGTGTAGTACTATGGTAAAGTTTGTTCAGTGACTGTTACAGCGTTCCACTGGTATGTGCGCTCTCTATCTCTCTTTCTCGCACTCTCGCTCTCACACACACACACACAACTCAACTCAATTCAATTCAATTCAATTCAATTCAATTCAATAATGCTTTATTGGCATGACGAATCTGTCATAGTGGTGTAGTATTATGATGGTCAAGTTTTTTTTCCGTGGCTATTGCAATGTTCCAGTGGTGCGACGGCGCGTGTTAAGGGGCTATGAGATTTTTTGAACTCGTTTTTTTGAGAAGCCAATCATCCTTAGTTCTCTCTTTGTCTGTTAAATACAAGTACACACGCAAACTCTCTCTCTCTGTCCCTCTCTCTCTCTCTCTCTCTCTCTCTCTCTCTCTCTCTCTCTCTCTCTCTCTCTCTCTCTCTCTCTCTCTAACACACAAACACACCCTCTGTTTACATGTCACATGTCATAACACTACAGTGAGGTGTGTGTGTGTGTGTGTGTGTGTGTGTGTGTGTGTGTGTGTGTGTGTGTGTGTGTGTGTGTGTGTGTGTGTGTGAGAGAGAGAGAGCGCCTCCAACTACTTGACCTAATTTCTGTAATCACACACACACACGCACGCACGCACGCACACACACACACGCACACGCACACACACACACACACACGCACACACATACACACACACACACACACACACACACACACACACACACACACACACACACACACACACACACACACACACACAGAGACACACACACACACACACACACTTGTCGGGTTTAGTCAAACATACCCAAGCTGTTGACCATCCAAACGTTGTCAGGAGCACCAGCACACGCGCACACACACACACACACACACACACACACACACACACACACACACACACACACACACACACACACACACACACACACACACACACACACACACACACACCACATCCCACATGCTCCTGTTCAGTCGCACACACACACGCACATGCACACACACACACACACACACCTCTCTCTAGTTTAGTCAAGCATACCCAAGCAGGTTTGACCATCAAAGCACCAGACCCTATGTTGTGATACACACACTCACACACGCATGGATGCGCTTGCACTCGCACGCACGCACACACACACACACACACACACACACACACACACACACACACACACACACAAATGCACACACACACACACACGCATGGATGCACGTGCACTCGCACACACACATGATGTGCTTCTTCTGTGTGCTGCCCAGTGCATTAAATAGGGCTGATCTAAAGTTGTTGTTCTTTTTGATTCCCGATGGTAAATGGATTGCATTTATATAGTGTTGTTTTCCTTAACGGGACACTGTGCAGGAAATGGTCAAAAAAGGTACTGCAACTATGCTGCTCATTGAAACTGGGCTGTATATTGCCAAATATGATATTTACATGAAAGTTTTCGAAGTAATAAGCACATATTTTCTAGTATGGTCCAAGCAGAGTCATTTTTGCAGCTAAAAATGGCTATTTTTGGAAATTCAAAATGGCGGACCATGGAGAAGATCCCCCTTTTCATGTATGAAAAGTGCAATTTTCCCAGTCATAATGAATACTTAGAATTTGATGGTGGTGGTAAGTATTCATGAAATAGGTAACATTAGTGAATGGGCAGCATGAATTCCTTTAACGGGGCCTCTACAGCAAAAAGCAAGCAGCATATGATTAAGGAGGACAGGAATTAGCTATGCCTAAGGTGCTATCAGAGAAAGATGATCAGGTTAAGGGATACACCTGAACCAATTAGTTAATGCAATTTAGAGGTGGGGGGGAAGGGGTGAGCTTCTTGACTACCATGGCCTGGCCAGAACTAACGCTGACACTTACTTTATTCAATTTACTTAATTATTTATGTTGTCTTGCTACACTTTTCCTGCCAACTTGTTGCCTCCCTCCCCCCCCTAGCACACCCTTGTGGCCCCCACCAAGGCGTGTGTGATGGAGTGATCATCACTAGGATTGTGGGTGTGTTCTGACTAAAGTGCCAGCAAGCCGGGCTCTTTGGTGTAGCAGTCAGAGCCCTAGTTTACTACCCTAGAAGGTCTGGGTTCGAGTCCCAGCTGGGCAACTCTACTCCCCTTCGCTACACAGTAAATTGTGTAGTGTTAAAATAACACTTAAAGAGTTAAAATTAACACTGTTCTAGTGTCTATTTGGTCCTGCTCCAGATCAGTGTTAAACACTGGTGTTAGATTTATAGTGTTAAGCTAACACTATAAAGAGTAAAGCAGTTTCAGGGAGCACCCTACTTACATTTTTTTAGTTCTAAGCAGGTTCCTGGAACACAAGCCCTTGGTTCCAGTTTAGTTCTGGGTACGTCCCCAGAGAGTCATGTTTGGTTATTTTTCCGTTCTCACTTGGTTGGCAGGAACGTTTAATTTTCGTTCCTAGAATGTTATATGTGTAGTTCCCATTCCGTTCCCTTATTGTTCTCTCACCGTCACTTTATTCCTGTTCATGTCATGTTTGCTCCCTTGCCCTTCCCATGTAGTTCCCTTAACCTTGTTGGTTGCATATTTGGTTCCTTAGACATGCTCCTGATGTTCCCCCAACCTTGTTTATTATTGTGAATGTGTTTTGGTCCTGCCCCACTATCTCTCACCATAGTTGAGGTACCCTGATCATGGTAATTAAGCACCTCCCATCCTCCACCATGACTGAAACACCCTGCGCCTGGCATCAGTTTGCCACACTGCTCTCTTAAGATAATGTTTAAAGTTGCTGAAAACATGTAAAATGTCTATATTTTATGTATTAGTCTATACTGTACTGTACCACAATGTGAGAGAAATTTCAGCTGAGCATGTATGAACACAATCTAGTGGGGATTAATACCAAATGTTTTCCTTAATGAAGTTTAAAATATAACCATACCATCTACTTCAAGTGCACAATGGAGCAAGCAATGTAACATGTGCTGTTACTGACCAGCTCACAAAGCAAGGCACAAGATGTAGCTAACAAATGCCATAAGCCAAAAGCGCCTTTAGCTTGCTTGCAAACATCAAGTGCACAATGGAGCAAACAATGTAACATGTGCTGTTACTGACTAGCTCACAAAGCAAGGCACAAGATGTAGCTAACAAATGCCATAAGCCAAAAGCGCCTTTAGCTTGCTTGCAAAGCAGGTAAACAAGCGCTATGCTGTGCCATGCTGACCAGCCAGCAGGCAGGCAGGCAGGCAAATATTTAAAGCACTGTGACAGTCCAGGTTTATATACAGGCTCAAGAGTACCATGTGACCAGATTGATTAGGAGTTTTTCAGGTGCAAGCAATTGAGTCATGACATACCAGCACTAAGTAATTAGGTTTGGCCAGGCGCTGATGGACAGATTGGTTGTGAGGGGCCTGCTTGTTACCGGCAAAGGTGTAACAAGTTCTCAAGTTATTTCTTTCACTCAACACATCTTTTGTGTGATGTTGTGTGCACAGCCAAACCTTAGATCAACCCAACCAAGTTGAGTTAAATGAATGAAATGGAATAATAAAAAAAAGATTGTGTACATGATTAAATCTGGAGGAAATACTGTTACTAATATGTAGACGTATATGATTTAATCGGGTGGACAGTCATCATTGCTTATGCTCTGAACAACACAGTATAAACAAAGTTGGGGGAACATCAGGAGCACGTCTAGGGAACCAGACGTGACCAGACCTATAATGTAACCATCAAGGTTATGGGAACCATAAGAGAACGATGAGGGAACAAACATGAAAAGCAATACAGGTACGGTGAGAGAATGGCGAGGGAATGGAATGGGAACCACACATATATCGTTCTGGGAACTTAAATTAAACTTTCCTGGCAACCCAGTGAGAACCAAAACAGAACCAAAAATGACGTATCCGAAACGTATCCAGAACCGAACCGAAACCAATGGCTGCTTGGTTTTTACTGTAACCAAAGGGAACGTTTCTAGGTGGTAGATTTTGGTTTGGTAATAACCCCAACCTTTAGAGAACCAAAAGTCAAATGTTCTCTTTACGTTCTCTGTTACTAGGGCATACAATGGCGCAGACAAACTCCATCACCTCGAGGAGGCGGGGGCTCTCTGGAGTACTTCTAACTCCACACAATTTAACAACTTCATTTGTCACTGACACTGGAGAGCATCTCACTCCATTTGGTGTTGGAATTACTCCAATAGTGTTAATAAGCCTTAACACTGCAAAATTAACACTGGCAAATTTACTGTGTACGGCGTGACATTAATGTCTTTGCCCACCGGCCCTCATAGCTACTGGATTTTGCGAGGTCACTTGCCGCTTGGACTTTCTACAAGCTACAGGTTTGTTCTTTTCCTTAAACAGTTCAACAAAGACGCTTTTGCACACCTCTGTAGTTGGGCAGGTGCGTAGGATGTTATCCCAGTTAAGCGGGGTTGTCAGTCAAGTGCAAAGAAATCTCGCACTCTGTCTATTCCACCAAGAAACTTTAATACAACGTTTCGGTCATCCGACCTTCACCTGAAGGAGGTCGAATGACCGAAACGTTGTATTAAAGTTTGTTGGTGGAATGGACAGTGTGCAGGATTTCTTTACACTTGTTCTTTTCCTTACCAGGCTAAACTGAAAAAATGAAAAATGAGAAAAGGTCGCACCATGCATAGCTTTCTTTATTATTACACAGACGTGTCATCATTCTGCCTTCCTCAGTGTTCCCCCAGTTTTACAATATTTTGGTTAGCACTCTTAAAAAAAGAAGAAAAACTTGTTGAGTTAAGCCTGCTTTAAACTTTATGAACTTACCATGCTAAACCAAGAGGTTTAGTGGACATTTTTGCATGTAAATTGGACACATAAAAAAGTGAAGATACTTTTCCCCCATTTAAATACAAACAATTGATGGCAAAAAAACAGAATAAGACTATTGTGATGTTTCATGTCCACTAATAAGCTACCTGCCAACGTGGCTAGCTAGTGAGACCAAATTTAAGTTACTTCGAGCCACAGCCAGGTTCTACCAGCATTTGGCCAGTTGGCAGGTGCCAATGCCAAGCCCTGGTGCGTAAGCCGGTGCCAATGCCAAGCCCTGGTGCGTAAGCAGGTGCCAATGCCAAGCCCTGGTGCCTAATTTGAAAACCACTGATCTAAAAAGAGCATTTGGTCCCAGAGTACTTTCTGAAGTGTTGAATCAACTCTTTGTGTTCTCTGTGCAGCTGAGCAGGATGGCTGCTCCTCAATTGAACATCATGGCTGCTCTACGCTCTGAGCAGTGTTGCCAGATGTGTGTGATCAAATCCCGCCCAAAGGGTTCTCAAAAAACGCCAAAATGCGCTAAATTCCTCCCAATTTCAACAAATTGCATTGATTTCTAAGGGCACAAAGCTGCAGAAAAAAACACCAAATAGTAAACTTTTCCCGTTTTTACCCGCAGACGGCCATCCCAAGTAGCCCAATTTGGCGGGTAACGGGCCAATCTGGCAACACTGAGCCTCACAGCTCTGGCAGATGATGCACGACTCGACTCATGCACCTCTTATTACCAAGCACAGCTGCTGCTGCTGGGTGTGTGTGTGTGTGTGTGTGTGTGTGTGTGTGTGTGTGTGCGCGCGCATGCGTGTGTGTGTGTGTGTTTGTGGCTGAATGTACACAAGAATGTGAAATATGTTTAAACCATAAAGCGTCCACTGTCGGGGTCATTTATGCCACACACATACACACACACAGACACACACACACACACACACACAGACACACACACACACACACACACACACACACATGCACAAGTTGTACTTGTGTTTTTGCTAATAACTGTGTGTGTGTGTGTGTGTGTGTGTGTGTGTGTGTGTGTGTGTGTGTGTGTGTTGTTTCTTACAGGGGTCGCGTGTGTGGCTGAAGGAGGATGGCGTGTACCTGCCGTGCTCCATTCGCACCTGTGCAGAGGGCGTGGTCACCTTCGCCTGTGACTACGGAGAGGTACGTATGTAGCCACTGTTGGTCACCTTCGCCTGTGACTACGGAGAGGTACGTATGCAGCCACTGTTGGTCACCTTCGCCTGTGACTATGTAGAGGTACGTATGCAGCCACTGTTGGTCACCTGTGACTACGGAAAGGTACGTATGCAGCCACTGTTGGTCACCTTCGCCTGTGACTACGGAGAGGTACGTATGTAGCCACTGTTGGCCTGTGACTACGGAGAGGTACGTATGCAGCCACTGTTGGCCGCCATTTTTGTAGTTGCATAGCTGTGTTTTATAATTGGTTTCCATATGAAAGACTACACACTGAGCTACCTGAAGAGGACATTTTTGTAGTCCAATAGCTGGAGAAAAGTACTTAAGTATAAGGCAGTACGTTAATATTCCCACTTGACTATGGCATTAAAAGAGCACTCCTACCTCTATTCAAGTCGGTGTCTATAGCAGTGATATAGCACTTCTACTATATGTAGCAATGGCAATTGCCAGCAGTGTCGTTCAGGTGGGTGAAGTGTGACTGAGTCTGTATATAGGGGGCCCACACACAATCCGATTTTTGAAGATGGGTGGGGGTCCATTGGAGTGGATAGGGCTCGAAATTTGCTGAGTGTGTGTGTGTGTGTTTGTGTGTGCGTGCGTGCGTTCATGCGTGTGTGTGTGTGTGTGTGTTCCCCTCGCAGGTCTACACGTATAAGGTCAAGGCCTTGACTAACCAGCGCGTGAGTGCAATGCCCTCAGAATGCCACCAGGGGGTGGAAGACATGTCCACATTACAGGACCTCCATGAAGGAGCCATACTGCACAACCTGCACCTCAGATACACACAGCAGCACATCTACGTAAGTCGCTACCTGAAGAGGCCATATTTGTAGTTCAATAGCCATGTGTTATAATGGGTTTTAATGGGAGAGAAGCAGGGCTTGAAAACGAAATTATTTTTCAAACGTTCCGTTCCGAACGGTTCAGGCAAGTTTCAGTTTAACGTTTTCGTTCCTGCAATCGTTCCCCCACAAAAATATCGTTCCTGAACCGGTTCGGAACGAAAAATAACGTTCGTTCTTAACGTTCCTGCAGTGTTTAACGGCCATATTAAGTCTACTTTCGTGGACTTTATCTTAGAATAGACGTACTCATTATTTCCCCTTGATTTACACAGCTATTCTCAAAAATAATAACACACCCAAAAACACTCAGATGGGCTATCCATCCTGGCAGATTTAACCGGATGCCTATAATTCTTATCAAAAGCCTATGCCAGCCCAGTAGCGGTGGGTGGATGTTGATTAGGGAGGCACAATAGTTTAAAAAAATAGCCAGAGAGAGTTCCTAAAAAAATCTCTGGAATAGCGCAGGTAAACGTCAGCATAATAAGAGGTGTCGATAGGCATGGATTTCAGTTCTTGCCTAGCTCTATTTAATAGGCCATGATGAGGTTTGCAGCAAGTGAACCGTGTAAGTAAAAGGGACACAGTTTGCTCCACAAAAAAATCCCAAACTGTTTTGAGATGTGCACGATGCAAGGGGTCACTAGTTCTAGAGAAGGGACAGGTTGCATAGTCTGAAACCTCGGATATGCTCTCATATCGGCTACCAACCATTCCAGTCCATCACCACAAAACCTGAGACCTTTTGTAGCCTAACAGACAAGCGTCACAAAATGAGTTTCCACGTAGTCCATCCCATCAGCCCAGCCTCTGCACGACAGAAGAGAATAATAACTTAAACAACAACAAATGCGCTGTCTTTCTCTATCCCTGCTTGTTGTCACACGCGACCTACTGTTATTCGTGATGACAGCCAGGAAATATTGCGCAATAACTTACTGAGGAAACCATCGAAACATTGAGCGGGCCAGCTAACGTCAGCTAGCATCTGTCCATCTGCCACGAATGACTTCATCCCGCATTGACCACAACAACAGATAAACAAGACGTCCTTACAGCACATAAAACACCAGCTCTCACCTCTCTTCTCTACAACCGACAGTGGGATACGCTGCGCACAACAAAAGCACTTCAGTAACTTTACGACAACATAATTTGCCATAACCGCATTGAACATCGAGGCACTCGGCGGTGCCATTACAAGTAGTAAGCTAAACATGACTTACCCACCAGTTGCCTCTCGAGAGCACTCTGCGAATGAGGTTCATCAAATCGCCTATCCAATTCCTTTGCAAATCATAGACTGTATGGTCCAAATACTCTGTCCCTGTAGGAATCCCAACACCGATCTCAAGACATGTTCTCTTTTGCTCTCCATGGTGTCAATATAAAACTCTGTAGGCCTACTGTCCGTGAATGAGACTGAAGAACAGCGCGGGTAAAGTGTCACTTCTCTTACAAAAACTTATTTGATATTGGGTGGTCAACAACTTTAGGGCGGGTTTATTAGAGCCAACTTCCAATCACTACGAGAAAGCCAGGAGAACAGAGACAGTTTAGTTCTAGTTTCCTATCAAAATCTCTGAGGAGAAGCACATCCTAAACTGAGGAAGTTTCTCCATACAATGCACAGTCGCACTCTGATTGGCCAATGCTCCTCAATATGTTATCAATCGGCGGCAAGAGCTCAGGTGAAGCAAAATGCTGTTGCTGTATGCATGTTTCCCCTCATACACGTCAGTAGCCGAACTAAAAGACTGCTCGTCGCCATGGTTGCTCCTCAAACAAAATCGAGCACTTGTATGAAATAAAGAGAACGAAAAAAAAACGTTATTAACCGGTTTGTGGATTTCAGAATAACATTTTTGTTCCGGAACACTTGAAGACCATTTCGTTTTCGTTTCCGTTTCCGTTCCTTGTAAAATTCCATAAAATTTCGTTCGTTTTCGGTTTTCGTTTTCGTTCCTTGAACCGGTTCGGAGCCCTGGAGAGAAGACTACAATACAGGACCTCCATGAAGGAGCCATACTGCACAACCTGCACCTCAGATACACACAGCAGCACATCTATGTAAGTCCAAGACTGACGAGGCCATATTTGTAGTTCAATGGCCACGCCTTATAATGGGGTTTAATGGGAGAAAAGAAGGAAACTGCCAGGCGGGATCCGCGACGCGCAATATCGCGCTGGGGGTGTGGTCACGGATACTCCCATTAGATTCTCCCCGGGGCTAACTACGCTGCTCACCCGACTTTCGACCCTCGCGGCGCGGCCTGTGTCTCATAGCTGACAACGGGTAGACCGAGCGAGATAACAAACGGCGAACGGTCGTTTGCACACATTACTCACCCAATATCACAACACAGTGTGTACATGGCTTAAATGCGATTGTATTTTGGTCCTAGATAACATTTAAGCCCCATTATATTATTATAGAAGTACAGAAGTAGTCTAATATAAGCTTGTAGCTGCCTGGTTCTGGTAAAATGCTAACATTAGCTTACCCGGTTAGCTCAAAACATCGAGTGATCAAATGGCAATGTGGGGTAACCTATTTGTGTTACATAAGTTCGTGGTGCATTTTTACATCAATCCGTGGTAGTCGTGACATTTATAAGCATTTAGGGTCTTTATATTAAGCAAAAACGTGATGTTGGAAATCACAGAAATCGCCGCCATGTTTTTCAATTTTTTTTGTAACTCCCGCCCTTGCTACCCATACGCCCATCTGATTGGTTATTGGACCATCAAATATGCATGATATAGAGAGCTCGTCTATATCAAATCGCGTCCCGCTCAATGAGAGCGGAGCGGAATTACTCTGTGTGGGTACGGGCCGTAAGTCCAAGACTGACGAGGCCATATTTGTAGTTCTATAGCCACACCTTATAATGGGGTTCAATGGGAGAATAGACTACAAGGCTACATGAAGAGGCCTTTGTTGTTCAATAGCCATGTTTTTACAATGGGTTTCAATAGAGCTCGAAAGTCCCGCCCCTTAGTTCCGCATTTCACGGGACCTAAGCTGACCATCTAACAACATGGTAGCGTGTAAATATCTTCCGATCACAGTCATTATATGCGCTGGGCTCCAAATATGCTGTTTAAGAGGCTAGATAAAGATTATTCATGCAGAAGCATCAATGTTTTGTTCCGAGGCCGTTTGCATGAAAAATGTGAAGAAACACAGCTTTCTAAAAAGTTTGGGGGTTCGTAC
>NC_085872.1:53839042-53841542 GCF_034702125.1 Engraulis encrasicolus
ATGTAGCACTGCATTACGCCGGCGAGGTACGTTAGCATTAGCATGTCACCCTGTAACACTGCATTACGCCGGCGAGGTACGTTAGCATTAGCATGTCACCCTGCATTACTGTACACTGTAACACTGCATTACGCCGGCGAGGTACGTTAGCATTAGCATGTCACCCTGCATTACTGTACACTGCATTACGCCGGCGAGGTACGTTAGCATTAGCCTGTAACACTGCATTACTGTACACTGTACACTGCATTACGCCGGCGAGGTACGTTAGCATTAGCATGTCACCCTGTAGCACTGCATTACGCTGACGAGGTACGTTAGCATTAGCATGTCACCCTGTAGCACTGCATTACGCTGACGAGGTACGTTAGCAAGTCACCCTGTAACACTGCATTACTGTACACTGTACACTGCATTACGCCGGCGAGGTACGTTAGCATTAGCATGTCACCCTGTAGCACTGCATTACGCCGGCGAGGTACGTTAGCATTAGCATGTCACCCTGCGAGGTACGTTAGCATGTCACCCTGTAACACTACATTACGCCGGCGAGGTACGTTAGCAAGTCGCACTGTAGCACTGCATTACACCGGCGAGGTACGTTAGCATTAGCATGTCACCCTGTAGCACTGCATTACGCCGGCGAGGTACGTTAGCATTAGCATGTCACCCTGTAGCACTGCATTACGCCGGCGAGGTACGTTAGCATTAGCATGTCACCCTGTAGCACTGCATTACATCGGCGACGTACGTTAGCATTAGCATGTCACCCTGTAGCACTGCATTACTCTACACTGTCCACTGCATTACGCCGGCGAGGTACGTTAGCAAGTCACCCAGTAGCACTGCATTACGCCGGCGAGGTACGTTAGCATGTCACCCTGTAGCACTGCATTACACCGGCGAGGTATGCTAGCAAGTCACCCTGTTGCACTGCATTACAAATCAACAACGAGTAACTATGGCAACATTGAAAGTGAAAAAAAGGCCTTTGAAGTATTTATACTTGACCAGCCAAACACGTTACAGGCACAATCGTGGTATTATTTTCAAAGGATGTTTTTATTGGAAGGAAAACTGTATAGAAAATGACACGATTCTTGGCATGACTTTTGACCCTCTAAACCCCAATAATTGTAACAATAACCAATATTATGAAGGCAAAATGCAGCACCCAGTAGTCAGATGTGTTCTGAGCACAATATTTGGCATTCTCTCTTTCTCTATCACATACACACTCTACCTCTACCTCTGTCTGTCTGTATCTCTCTCTCTCTCTCTCTCTCTCTCTCTCTCTCTCTCTCTCTCTCTCTCTCTCTCTCTCTCTCTCTCTCTCTCTCTCTCTCTCTCCTGTGTAGGTTCTGTATGAGGTTGGGGGCTTCCTTGAGAAGAACAGAGACACCTTCAGAGACGACCTGCTGGGCCTCCTGAAGCAGAGTCGGTGCGTATATAAAGTGCACATCAATAATACAGTACACCACCTTTTGAAAAGAAACATTTTGAACAATATGTCAATAAAAACACCAAATTATGCTCAGAAATGTGCATGGAGTAAGTTCACTACAACATCTGTGAAGTTAACCACAAGACAGTATTTTGTCTTATATATGACATACTGTATATATTAAATGACATATATCTTTGGGTAACTGTAACTCAGTGTCTTTTGTACTTCATGTTTGTAAAAATGGGATAATGTGTAATCTAAAAATATTGATTTCAATTGTTATATTTCATGTACTTAACCCTGCAAGACACGGTAAAGGTTTTTCAATGAGTGGGAGAATTTGAGTCCTCTGGTGGAATGGTGCTTCCTAGTACCAGTGCCACGCACTGATGAAGGCTTGATAGCCGAAACGCGTTTGCTTTTTGGACATGGTGGTAATATAAATAAAGAATGAGACGCAGTTTGTGAGTGCAGTTTTTTCTTCCTTAAGTTGATAAATTTTATCGCGCACCCAAAGACTTTCGTTTTTTCCAAGAAGTTGAGCGCGTCCTTTGCCAAAACTTGAAGCTTCCTAAGGGGTTACCTGATAAGAGGAAGATTTTTTTTTGGACATTTGGAAAGTTTTAAGTCCCAAATGGGAGGGCATTAAATTAACAACATAAGCCTGCTTGACCATACAAATTCTTGTATTTTACGTATGTTTTTGGTGTTTTGGTTTTCTAGGTCGGATTTCGTCTACGAGCTGTTCGAGAGAGTCCCCTACCAGAATGTGGAGTCTTTGAGGAGCTCCAAACACGGGCGCCTCACAGTCAGCTTACAGTTTAAGGTAAAAACACAAAAAAATACTGTAATAAAATGGCCGCCTCACAGTCAGCTTACAGTTTAAGGTAAAAGTACATAAAAAAGCAAAATACTGTAATAACAAGGTCACGTGTCAGTTAGCCTGCAGTTTAAGGTGAACTGCAAAACACACAGGAGAATGTAGTGGATTTAGTGGCTTTTGTAGCCTTAAGTCGTAATTTAATTGGTGTATTTAATTAATATTAATTATAT
>NC_085872.1:53844042-53849042 GCF_034702125.1 Engraulis encrasicolus
CGTGTGAGTGTGTGTGTTGAAGGCTTCTTATACAAAGGACATTTCAGAGGGGTATAGTAAGAAGCTGGGTCAGTAGTAAACCAGGTTTAAGTTACCCTTGTGGTAGAGGTAAATCACCTAATAGAAGAGCCCGGAGTCCTCATGTCCCTTTAAAGGACCAGTTCAGTCCATTTCAAAATGCTGTTGTATTGCTCACGCTACCCTTGACTTGTCAGTACCCGGTGATGCCACATTTTTCGGCTCAGCCCTTTCCGAGATATGAGCAATTCTAATGGGGGCAGCGTTTGTTTACATTTTTAAAAAACATAGGCCAACTCCAAATATTTTCCCAAAAGGTACTGCTGTTTGCTAGTTGTCTGCTGATGTTTTATAACCTTTTGGATGTTTTTGGGAATAAATAAAAATGTTTTTTTGAAATGTAAACAAGGAGCTGCCCCCATTACAATGACCAGGATCTTGGAAACGGATAAAGAAGAAGAAAAAAAAATCTCAGGTCCTCAAGTCCAGGGTAGTGTGAGCATTACAACTGCATGTTGAAATTGACCAAACTGTCCCTTTAACTAAAGGATGCCTGCGGGTGCATCTATTAGCAGGTTTACCACTCCCTATAAATGAAGTAATCCTGGTTTATCAATTAACCATTTGTATGTGTGTGTGTTTGTGCCTGGCAGGTATAGAATGTTGCTGAAGGGGTGTGGCCTAACAGAAGTGGGTGGGGCCAATGCTTGGTGTAGTCAGTTGCTCCGCCTACATTCAACCGCCGCCAGCCAATCAGAATGGCAGATTGGAAAAACCAAGGTGAGAGGTTTTTTTGCTTTAATTTACTTGAGCACTCGAAGAGTCGATTTAAAGTTATTTAAATTTAAGGTTAAAATAAGTTAGTTAGATTAAATGAAATTAAGTTACATTAAATTACGGTAAATTAGGTTAACCCCTTTGTGCAGAGCCTCTGTTATAACCTCAAAATTGTAATGACCAAGTCTTCATAGGTTACTTAGCCTCTTAGTGCTGATGGGGTTTCCGGTGGGCCTATTCACTATTTGCTGAAAATACTCAACTACATTATAATAAAATTGCTATGACAGTACTAAGAGCCTTAGGTAACAGATTAAGACAGCTGTGTTAAGGTTCTCTGTAATGTCCTATTTCATGTTATTATTATTATTATTGTTTTATTATTATTATTATACTATACTTTGTACATTTACTCTACATTTAATTTAAAAAACGTTCAATGTTATTAAATGATTACATGTTGCTGATGTATATTGCAGGTGTTTCTAAAGGAGAGCTTGGAGGGGCTGCTGGAGGCTAAGAGGGACTCTGCTATGGTCAAGGCAGTCACAGTACTGCAGGCACAGGTGTCAGGATACCTACAGAGGTACACACACACACATGCACACACACACACACACACACACACACACACACACACACACACACACACACACACACACACACACTCACACACATGCACACACACACTCACACACACACACACACACACACACACACACACACACACACACACACACACACACACACACACACACACACACACACACACACACACACACACACACACACGCACACACGCACACAAACATGCTGGTCCATTTTGTAATGCACTCACAATGCGACGACGA
Organism: Engraulis encrasicolus; assembly: GCF_034702125.1. Classification (NCBI taxonomy): domain Eukaryota; kingdom Metazoa; phylum Chordata; class Actinopteri; order Clupeiformes; family Engraulidae; genus Engraulis; species Engraulis encrasicolus. Next base: position 53,845,689 of record NC_085872.1, read on the forward strand.
CCAGAACTGAGTTCTTTTTCTGGAATTTGGTTATCTGAAAATACCTCGAAACAAACGAAGCACCTATCTGTATCATCATAGAATACACTCACAATATCATGACAAACAGAACTGAGTTTCAGAGTAGTGAGTTCGGCTTATTTACAGTAAAGGTGACTATATGTGAAAATGACTTGAAACAAGCAACCTTTGACCTTCTGTGTTGTCTTTGTGGAACAGGAAGCGGTTCCGCCACCTGCTGCAGTGCATTGTGGTCCTGCAGAAGAGCTTCCGCACGTTGCTATGGAGACGACGCTACCTCTGCGTGCGCCAGGCCGCCGTGGTGTTCCAGAAGGTTCAACGAGGACGAGCGGCACGCCGCGAATACAAGGTGAGAGGCCATTTCTGTAGTTCAATAGCCGTGCTTCATGGTGGCCTTTAATAGAAGAAAAGACTTCAATGGGACTAGAGACTACAAGAGGCCATTTTTGTAGGTTAGTAGCCGTGTTTTATAATGGCCTTCAATGGGAGAAAAGACTATACTAGACCACTTGAAGAGGACATGTTTGTAGTTCAATTGCCATGTTTTATTATGGCCTTCAGTAGCACTGACTCTCTGAGTGCTGAATTAACTCTGTGAAGCCGTTATATAAGCAGAGTGCTGTAAAACTCCCCTTACCCATTTTAAATCGAACACAAACCCATAGATTATTGCTTATCTAACACTCTCTCAGTGTTGAATTACCATTGATTTGACTCTCTCAGTGTTGTATTGACATTTTTTACTATGTGTGTTCAAGGTCCTGCTGGAGCAGCGGAAGAGAGAAGAGGAGAGGAGGAGAGAAGAACTGGCGGAAGAGAGGAAGAGAAAGGAGGAGGATATGGAGGAGAGGAGGAGAGAAGAGGAGGAGGAGAGCAAGAGAAGAGAGGCGGAGGAGGAGGAGAGGAGAAAAGAAGTGGAAGCAGCTCTCGTTCGACAAGTAAATTGTCATCATTTCAGTTACATATTGTTTTTGATAAGTTGCTGAGAATTCGTTGAGAATTGTGGAATGCTATGCTATGGAGTTTCTGCCTCTTTCCATGATCTGTTGTGGATTTAGAATGTCTTACTTCCAATTAGAATGTTGACACCAGCATTCTAGAGCTTACCTGTAGAATTCTGTAAGCCAAGGGATATTGGTTGACGAGGTGACCCAACGCAGTCTCACCCCAAGTAGTCAATTTCTGACTACCTTGGACCAGACTGCAATTTTTGACGTCTTGGGTATTCCTTCCACGTCACATTTTGACTATGTGGCCTAACCCTAAACCTATTCCTAAACCTAACCTCAATGACGTTATGCTGCCACAAGGGGGCGCCTTTGAGGACATAGTCAAAATGTGACGTGGAAGAAATACCCAAGACGCCAAAAATTGCAGTCTGGTCAAAGGTACTCAGATATTGACTACTTGGGGTGAGACTGTGTAGGGTGACCAGTTCCAGAAAGTTCATGGCGAGGCGGGAGCTCTGAACTCCGGCGACATGCACAGCACAGAGAGGGAGTTGTTTCCGCCAAGTGTTATGACTGCTATGGAATGGCTTAATGTTGCTTGCCATGCCTCTTTTGGATTTAGAATTTTCATTCCCAACTAGAATGTTGACACCAACATTCTAGGGCTTACCTGTAGAATTAGAATGTAGAATGTTTCATTCACAACTAGAATGTTGCCACCGATGTTGTCACCTAAATTCTAGAGCTTACCTGGAGTAGATGAACAGCCCGTCTCACCAGATATGGACTGGGATTTGCCCCCGCCCCCACCGCCACCCCCACAGCCAATAGAAGACGAGCAATGGTTGCCGGGTGACCTACTACCAGGTAAAACAAATGGCGCTGGCTGAGACATTATATGCACACACTTTATTTTAGGGATACATCTATTAGCACTAATACATACAATGTACCTGTATAAGTAACTTGTAAGGCATGTACAAAGCAAAATCAAACATTTGTTAGGCATGTATTCGCAAATGTCTTGTTCATGCACAATAAGGGATTTATTACCAGTTTAACCTTAGTAAGGACCTAGTAGGCCTTATGCTTAGTACATGCCTTACAAGTTACTTATGCAGGCATTAACATTGTATGTATTAGTGGTAATAGATGTATCCCTAAAATAAAGTGTTACCTTTAATTTGAACCCTTCCAGTCACATGGGGTTGTCAGTGATCTCATTACATTACCTGACAATACACTTAGCGGATGCTTTTCTCCTCACTGTCATCAGAGACTGTTGAGAGAGAGAGAGAGTCGTTGCCTCACAAGGGGACTACATGTGTAAATATTGGATGTAATGTACACGTAATGTAATGTAATCATCAGGGGCGGAGATATAGGGAGTGCAAGCAGGGCATCTGCCCCTGTGCCCAGGGCCCTCCTGTATTGACCCTATAGTGACCAGGGCCCTATAAGTGTCTTGCCCTGGGGCCCTATGTGCAATTGTTCCGCCAATGGTAATCATGTAATCTAATCTGTGCCTTTTCGTGATCCCTATACATTTGGAATAAAAGCATCCACTAAGTGTAATGCAATCATGTAATGTAATGTGTGTGTATCTTAAGCCTTATTGTTGGTCAACAGCAATGACAACATCTCGCCCTTCAACAGCAAAGCCCAGATGTTTACCATTTTGACAAAATTGTTTTACTCTATTGTATTTTTGCACTGTGTGTGTCTTTTAGTGTTGTTGCCGGGCGAAGAGGCTTCGATGTCGTGGTTGCTTAGCAACGCCAATGACAACGACCACAACAGCGTTTCGGTTGCCGAGGGCGACGGCGAGGCGTGGCAGGTGGAGGAGATCCTGCGTCTGGAGCGGGAGATGGAGCGTCTACGCCGCCGCATGGAGCTGACAGAGAGGAGCCTGGGGGCGGAGTCACTACAGAGGCTCAAGAGGCTACGAGACCTCAGGCTACGCAAACTGGTAACTTACATTACAATTGTTGGCAGCCATTTTTGTAGTTTAATAGCCAAATTTCATTTTGGGTATCAATGGGAGAAAAGACTACACCCCAGGGCTGTTCCATTGCTGACGGAGAGGAGCCTGGGAGCCGAGTCACTACAGAGGCTCAAGAGGCTACGAGACCTCAGGCTACGCAAACTGGCAAGTTGCGTTACAATTGTTGGCAGCCATTTTTGTAGTTTAATAGACAAATTTCATTCATACGAGACCTCAGGCTACGCAAACTGGCAAGTTGCGTTACAATTGTTGGCAGCCATTTTTGTAGTTTAATGAAATGCCATTATTTGCCCTTAACCAGTACAAAAGGCCTACTAATTTTGTTAAGAATGTGGCACTGGCCACTGGGCAGCACTGGCTGTCGGTAGCTCAACTTCC
>NC_085872.1:53854042-53856542 GCF_034702125.1 Engraulis encrasicolus
TCTCTAAGTATTAAATTAACACTGTGTGTTTACATTGTGGTTTTTTGTAGGCCCTTCTCCTTCGTGCTGCAGTTCTCCCAGAGGATTCTAGAATGCCGGGCGGACAGTGCGGAGGAGATGCACCACTGGATCGCACTTCTACAGCGCACCAAAGGAGACGCCAAGGTGGAGGGACAGGAGTTCCTCATGAGAGGTAGTTTTGTAGTTCATAATGGGATTCATAATGGGATTCAGAATGGGATTCAATTGGAGGAAATACTACAAAAATGGTAAAAAAAAAAAATTGTAGTTCAACAGCCACATCTTATAATTTGATTCAACGGGAAAAAAGACTACACACTAGACAATCTATACCTCAATGCACCAAGGGAGAAGCCAAAGTGGAGGGCCAGGAGCTCCCTCAAGAGAGGTAGTTTTGTAGTTCAAAAGCCTTGAGTTATACTGGGATTCAATGGGAGAGAAGACTACATGCTAGGCTAGGCTACCTCTATCTATCTATCGCTATCTTGATGGACTGGTTGTCTCTATGTGCCTCGTAATTGGTTGATTGTTTCTCACTCACACTGTCTCTCTCTCTCCTGATAGGCTGGCTGTACCGGGGGGCGTGTTCTTCATCCTCTGTGGTGGGGGGCGTGGCCAAGCAGCTGCGACGCCGTTGGCTGGTGCTCACCCACTCCTCATTGGACGAATACTCCAGTAGTCAATCGAATGCGCCGAAGAGATCTTCTCTCCTATTGGCTAGCCTGTGTACCCTGACGTACACACACACCCCAGCAGGTGAAGTGTGTGTGTGTGTGTGTGTGTGTGTGTGTGTGTGTGTGTGTGTGTGTGTGTGTGTGTGTGTGTGTGTGTTTTTTGTGCACTATCACTGGTGGTGGGAGGTAACGCGCGGTCACGGGTGATTAACCAGAAACGCAGCACAGCTGATTAGATGGGAGGGAGTACTCACCTGGTGTGGAGCACACCTTGGGATTATTGACAGCGTTCCCAACCAACAACAACCCATTGTTGTTGGTTGGGAACGCTGTCAATAATCCCAAGGTGTGCGTTCATAAACGTGAGCGTGCACGGTGTTTAGGAAGCACAGAAGCCGAACCAACTCTGCCTCGAAGCGCAACACGTTTAAAATTTCCTTTACCGTTTTGTTCAACGCACTTGCTTGCCGCGGCTAAAATCGCTTGGTGGAACCGCTTTTAATTCATTGTTTATTGTTAAAGTTTACTGCTCTCCGGTTGATATTGCAAACATTTAAACTGCAGCGCTTCCCAGTTGATGGGTACTTCCTGGTTTGTAATGCATGCTGGGTAGTGTAGTCGGGTTGTGGTCAACTCTTTCCCACGTTTCATTATGGGTGTTGTGGTTTATTGGGAGCTATTGAAGTTGCTGTTTACTATACAATGGCGTTTGTGTATGCAATGCAACGGTTCTGTTTAAGTAATGTAAACTTTGACTTGATATGGCTTGATTTAAATTAACTGCATATGCATTCTCATTGGTAGTTTGTGGATTAAATAGTTGGCTGTATAATATATTTGTGGACATGTTATGATGTGTGAATTGTTTATGGAATATTTTATACTAAATGGTGTTGCCTGGAAAATGCTCCTTGAATTATTTAAATAATTAATGAATATTTGATGTATATCGAGTTTTATAGCACATATTTTGGGTCTTTTTCAGGTTAATAACCTGCTGCTGCAGTGTGCAAAGAAAAGAAAATAAATATCACATTGAAGCTTGAACATTGAAGCTGAGTTATTCCATCGTTGTTGCCTTCTTGGCTCCCTCTTCGGCAGGGAAAAACCCAAAGTGCCGAACAGTGTGTGTGTGTGTGTGTGTGTGTGTGTGTGTGTGTGTGTGTGTGTGTGTGTGTGTGTGTGTGTGTGTGTGTGTGTGTGTGTGTGTGTGTGTATTTGTGATGTGATGATGTATTGTGTAGTAATGTAGTTCCGGTTATGTTAGACAGCTGGACAAGTTATGATGACATGAGTCAGTTAACTTAATAAGGTAATTTCAAAAAACCTTGCCATATACTGCTCAATATCTGCAATAATTGGTAGTTTAGCAATCTGGCGGAGGAGATACCATTTTTAACCCTAAAAAATCTAACTGCCCATTCTGTCCATGGCCTATTATTTCACAGCAGTGTAATGTAGCGCATAGCACTTTATGATTCTGATCAGTCCTTACCGACTGCTAATTTGCTTCCACCACTATTTGGATCTGTAATGCTGCCCTACTGATGATATCTAAATAAAAGTATTAAACTGTGTATGTGTGCGTGTGTGTGTGTGTGTGTGTGGGTGGGTGGGTGTGTGTGTGTGCGTGTGTGTGTGTGTGTGTGTGTGTGTGTGTGTGTGTGTGTGTGTGTGTGTGTGTGTGTGTGTGTGTGTGTGTGTGTGTGTGTGTGTGTGTGTGTGTGTGTGTGGGTGTGTGCGTATCTGTGTGTGTGCGTTGACTCCACAGGTGATTGGCACGTGTGTGTGTACGGCCGGAAACA
>NC_085872.1:53861542-53901542 GCF_034702125.1 Engraulis encrasicolus
TATACTTATTCCGAAAGCGGCGGAGGTTATTCTGGAGTTGGCATTGTGAAACGTACTTTGCCGCAAAAGGGGCCAGAGGCCCCTCTCCTGACAGAATGGCCAGGTTTCTGCCAGTCTGGGTACCAAAACCTGGGTGGCAGGCTTCAAAATCGTTGAAAAAGCTCTGCCTTATCCTCTCTCTCTCTCTGTGTTTATTAGGTTGCCTTATACTCTCTCTCTCTGTGTTTATTAGGTTGCCTTATAGTATAGTATACTCTCTCTCTCTCTCTGTGTTTACTAGGTTGCCTTATACTCTCTCTCTCTCTCTCTGTTTATTAGGTTGCCTTATCCTCTCTCTCTCTGTGTTTATCAGGTTGCCTTATAGTATAGTATACTCTCTCTCTCTCTCTGTTTATTAGGTTGCCTTATAGTATAGTATACTCTCTCTCTCTCTCTCTCTCTGTGTTTATTAGGTTGCCTTATACTCTCTCTCTCTGTGTTTATTAGGTTGCCTTATAGTATAGTATACTCTCTCTCTCTCTCTGTGTTTACTAGGTTGCCTTATACTCTCTCTCTCTCTCTGTGTTTACTAGGTTGCCTTATAGTATAGTATACTCTCTCTCTCTCTCTGTGTTTACTAGGTTGCCTTATACTCTCTCTCTCTCTCTCTCTCTCTCTGTTTACTAGGTTGCCTTATACTCTCTCTCTCTCTCTGTGTTTACTAGGTTGCCTTATACTCTCTCTCTCTCTCTCTGTGTTTATTATATATCCTCTGTCTGTGTGTTTATCAGGTTGCCTTATAGTATAGTATACTCTCTCTCTCTCTCTGTGTTTACTAGGTTGCCTTATAGTATAGTATACTCTCTCTCTCTCTCTCTCTGTGTTTACTAGGTTGCCTTATAGTATAGTATACTCTCTCTCTCTCTCTGTGTGTTTATCAGGTTGCCTTATACTGTGTGTGTTTATCAGGTTGCCTTATACTCTCTGTGTGTTTATCAGGTTGCCTTATACTGTGTGTGTTTATTATATATACTGTGTGTGTTTATCAGGTCGTCCAAAAGCTTCTGAGGGGTCTCCAGATGGAGGACTGCAAGAACCTCTTCTCCCTCTTCGAGGTCCAAACGAGCCAATCAGCAGCCTTGATGGATGGCATTGGCCAACCGAATCGCTCGATCGAATCGCTCAGCCAATGGGAGCGAGCCGTTGACAGCCGCACCGTCCTGGCCGACGTCCTGGCAAAGTTTGAGAGGTGCGTGTGTGTGTGTGTGTGTGTGCGTGCGTGCGTGCGTGCGTGCGTGCGTGCATGCGTGCGTGTGGTGTGATATTACATTTTGGAATTTGATAAATTAAAATGAATAGTTTTTTTCCTTGAAATGGGAAAGTCCCGTTCAGTTAATATAAAGTATTTCACATGAATTAATTAGCTGGTATTTATTATTTAGCTGCATTTATTTCTTAATTATTCTTAATGTCTTATGGATGAATTCATTCACATTAATTTATATTCATATTCATATGTAATGTATATTTTTGCGTTGTTCTATTGATCAACTAACTCATATTATTTCAGAATCATAACATCCTTAGTTAATACACATTATGTATTATTCAATAGATGAACTGGCATCTCTTGAATTGTTGTTTATTTATTATCTGATGTATGATATGGTCTGGAAGCTGTCTACCATATGCCAATTTTTCGTAGGAAAGTGCCCATGGCTGTTTATTGGGCGTTACAAATGTACCATTTACGTAGCCCCTAGCAGCCAATCGTGTCAGTCGTATCTATTTAAACAAACGAGTAGCTTCCATTTGTCAACCCTCTCTGATCGGCCCCTTAGCTCAGGCTCGATTGTGCAAAGCAGCATGGTCCCAGGCATGGACAATGCATTAGTAGGGCAGCGTTCACTCATTGTTTTGAATTTCTCCTTCCAGGAGGGCAGGGGGAGCCGTCGAGTCTCCAGGCTACAAGCTCTACTTCAAGCTGTACTGCCATCTGGACAGCCAGAGCGTCTTGCCCAGCTCCATGGAGTATGCCTTCATGTTCGAACAGGTATTGTAGTCCAATAGAGTTCTTCAATAACGCGGAAGCATGTAGTAGATTGTAGTCTTTCATGTTAGCATTTAAGGACTTCCTGGTTCGTATCGGCTTCCGGCCTCCATTGGGAATGAATAGGGGCCAGTTTCAAATAAGCTCCGAGTGCAAGCACGCGCTTAGCAAACCCCCGCAAACTGTCGAGGGTGTTAAAAATAGGCTGTAGGTATGACATGGTTGATCATTTTGTGTCAAACTTCGACATAAATACGATGTTGCGTCCATATGCTAAACCCGGAAACTTTTGGCGACTACAGAAGCGGCGCCGGCATGTACGTGCGGAGGGTTGTACCCATGGCAACCAAAGGAAAGTATGTAGTTCGGAAGTTTTAATGATCAGAAAGGGGTTAGCAATATTGAATTAAAATCGTCATGATTTAACATGTGAATACACCAACATGATGATACGATCCGTTCCACTAATGAGAAAGGGATGCGGGGACACGCTAATGTTCGTTGTTGGCGTGCAACTTATATTTTTGCCAAACCTGAATCTCTATGGCGTTTTGCAATGTAAAAAATCGCCATGGAACCGGAAGTCCAAACGCCGCATACAAGTTGACGTCAACGCTGAAGAGCTCTATAGCCATGTTATATAAGAGGAGGCCATTTTTGTAGTTTAATAGCCAAGTCTTATAATGGGTTTCAATGGGAGAAAAGACTACAAGACCAATGGGCTACACGCTGTACTGCCACCTGGACAGCCAGAGCGTCTCGCCTTGCCCGCATAGAGTACGCCCTCATGTTCAGGTAACAGGCCTGGGGGAGAATAAACAGTAGTCCAATAGCCATACTTTATAATGGGCCTCAATGGCAGAAAAGACTACACAAATGGCCTTCATGGTCAGGTAACAGGCCTGGGGGAGAATAAACAGTAGTCCAATAGCCATACTTTATAATGGGCCTCAATGGCAGAAAAGACTACACAAATGGCCTTCATGTTCAGGTAACAGGCCAGGGGGAGAATAAACAGTAGTCCAATAGCCATACTTTATAATGGGCCTCAATGGCAGAAAAGACTACACAAATGGCCTTCATGTTCGAACAGGTTTGCCCAAGGACAGATTACTGTACAGGGCCTACCGGGCTCAGGCCCAGGGGCTCTGAAACCCAACCCTTTGCACTACAAAAAAAACACTTTGTATTAGTGCTGGGCGATATGGAAAAAAATTATATCACGATATGGATTACTTTATATCACGATAACGATATCATATCACGATATTGCAATATTACATACATTTTCAGTTATTCTCTTTATTTGCTCTTTATTTTTTTCATGTCGCAAAACAACCTTTCTTTAAAATGGATCTTTTTATTGTTATTTTTACAGTTACAAGAACTTAGGCCTATAGGGTGTATTGTGACAACATGAAATGTAATTAAATGATATTCAATTGTATACAACTGATAAAATTACTATCACGTTATAAACGATATAGGACAAAGGTCACGATATACACCTTTATATCACGATAACGATACATATCGTCATATTGCCCAGCCCTACTTTGTATTTGTATTCTCATATTGTGGTTAAAATTGCACTATTAACTACCATACAGTATTTTCAGTTTCTCTCTGTGGAGAAACCCCCAAAACACCCAACAATAAAGGCTGACAAACATCGTAAGCCGGGCTTACACTGTGCGACTTTGCCCGATTTTGCCACGATTTCTCACTCGTATGAGTTTTTGGGAGTAGGGCTGATTTCTTGCTCAATCGCAGGTCATTCGGGAGTCTTGCATTGTGCAGTGTACATAGGGTAACGACAAGGGATTTCACCTCACAATCGTGCAATCGTAGGGTCGCAAGAAAATCAAAACTGTTTGAAATCCTGGTCGTGCCTCGTGAGTAAATCGCACAGTTGAAGCAGTGCTACGACCCGATTTGACACTACACGTGCACAAATTAATAGGGCTGTGCGATTCGCGATTCAGAGCGTCCTCATCTCCACCTCGGGTGCACATGTTCCCTTCTCTGCAGACCCGGGAAACAATTTCTTGTCGTGTCGCGCAGTGGAAGCATTTGGCTCACATCCGACTGTCGGCACGTATAGTGTGAGGACGTGAGTCGTGAGAAGTGAACTTTTAAATCGTGAAATTCCCTCGTGCAGTGTGAGCAGGAGCTTAATACACACGAGTGAAAATATCGCACAGTGCATGTCCGCCCTTAGCTTAACACCCAAACCTTTTGGAACCTTTCCATTCCATTTCATGGAGAGGGGGGACTTCCTTGTTGTCTGCCCCAGATAGTCTCTGGCACGCACAGATCACTGTGCCTTGCCATAGAGCTAGACAAAGTATATAACATGTGTGTGTGTGTGTGTGTGCGCGCTTGTATGTGTGTGTGTGTGTGTGTGTGTGCGCGCTTGTATGTGTGTGTGTGTGTGTGTGTATGTGTGTGTGTGTGTGTGTGTGTGTGTGTGGTTGTGTGTGTGTGTGCGTGCATGTGTGTATGTGTGTGTGTGTGTGTGTGTGTGTGTGTGTGTGTGTGTGTGTATGTGTGTGTGTGTTCTCAGGCCCATGAGGCGGTGGTTCGTGGTCAGTATCCGGCCCCAATGGAAACGCTTCAAGTCTTAGCAGCCCTCAGACTACAGTACCTATTAGGGGACCACACTACCCAGCATGCACCACTGCAGGAAGATGCCACTGCTCAGGGTGGGTATAATTACCTGTAAATAAATATAATGTTATATAGTTCATTAAAATTATAAAAAGCAACAGCAATACTAGCAATACAATTTGTATCACACATACATAGCTGTCATTAAATGTGCTTCAGAGGAAAGCAAGAGAATAAAAATATTATGGAAAGTAGAAAATGTAGGAAGTATTATATTTAGTAGATAACTCCATGTAGTAAATAATTCCATGGCTCTGGTTCTTGGTCACAGGCTCCTCCTCCTCGGCGCCGGAGGACTCCAAGTCCCAGAATGCACCAGCAGCAGCACCAGTAGCAGCACTTCCTGATCTGGAGCAGCTGTTTCCTGTTGAGCGGCTGCGTAGTCGTCTGCACGGCGTCCAGCGCTCCTCATCCAGCTCCAGCAGCGGCAGCAATACAGCACGCAGGTGTGTAGTACAATACAGCCCCCACACGCAGGTAAATACGGCCCCCACACGCAGCAATACAGCCCCCACACGCAGGTAAATACGGCCCCCACACGCAGCAATACAGCCCCCACACGCAGGTGTGTATATGTGGGGGTGTGTGGGTGTGTGGGTGTGTGTGTGTGTGTAGGTGTGTGTGTGTGTGTGTGGGTGTGGGTGTGTGTGGGTGTGGGTGTGTGTGTGTACGGTATGTGTGTGTCACCACCAGTGACCTGCCAAATACAGGTTGATTTGTGTGCTTGAGTGTGTGTGGGAGAGTGTGTAAGTGTGTGTGTGTGTGTGTGTGTGTGTGTGTGTGTGTGTGTGTGTGTGTGTGTGTGTGTGTGTGTATGTATGTGTGTGCGTGCGCGTGCGCGTGCGCGTGCGTGCGTGCGTGCGTGCATGCGTGCGTGTGTGTGTGTGTGTGTGTGCGTGTGCGTGCGCGTGCGTGTGCGCGAGCCAGGGCTCCACCTCCAGTGGTAGCAGCACAGTTCCGACACGCAGGTGTGTGTGTAATGTAAGTGTATGTTAGTGTAATTCAATGTTTGATTGATTGATTGATTGTTTGACTGATGAACCAGAACCAAAGTGCATCAAACGCCCCCTATGAAAAAATGTTGCCTTGGCCCCATAGTAAAAATGTTCTACACCCAGTACACCCGGTAGACTTTATCCAAATAAAAAAAAAAATGACACAGTGTGTTTTTACTATAGGGCCAAGGCAAAAAATGTTCATAGGGGGCATTTGATGCACCCTAGTGCATAAATACACTTGTCACAGATTCCTTTTGTAATCTAATATGATTGATTGATTGATTGATTGATTGATTGATTGATTGATTGATTGATTGATTGATTGATTGATTGATTGATTGGCCAACAGGAAGAGCTCCTCCTCTTTCCTGGAGGGCACTCTACGCCGCAGCCTCCGACGCAGCCGCACCCGGTCACAAGACGAGGAGGAGTCCCAGCAGGTATTGTGTTCCTGGCGGACATTTTTGTAGTTCATTAGTCGTGTCTTATACTGGGCTTCTATGGAATAAAACACTACAAATAAATGGTGGTTGTTGGCATCATCGATGGCGGCCATTGTGTGTCATTTGCAGTTCAATAGCCTTGTTTTATAATGGGTTTCAATGAGAGAAAAGAATACACAATAGGCTACTAGTACAGGCCATTTTTGTAGTTCAATTTCAGCGCATTATAATGGGTTTTAATGGGATAACAAACTACACACAATAAGCTAACTGCAGAGGCCCTTTTTGCAGTCCGATAGCCCTGTTTCATAATGGGTTTCAAAGGGGTAAAAGACTACAAAATAGCCACAGTTTCTGTGTTGTTGTTTATGGCAGGAGGAGGCGTGGCTTCAACAGCAAGTGGCCACGGTGCGGGCGAGCGTGCAGGAGAAGTGGGCGCGCATGACAGGTCTCTGCCAGCAGGGGGCAATGCTGAAGTACATGGACATCGTGCGAGAGTGGAAAGGCTTCGGCTGCAGTCTCTTCAACGTACAGGTTTGTAGTATTTCCACACAATTTAGTAAGTGGAGAATTCTTGCGCACCTCCTTGGTCAGGTGCGACGGAGTGGAACCCCTAGGAATCACAGAATATAATATAATTTAAGAATATAATTTAAGCAATTCAATTGCTTAAAGATGTTGCAATAACCATGCAAATGTGAACAAGTGTGCGGGAGCTATCTTTGCTTTTGTATTTCCACACACCCATCACATTCTGTTCTATAGGTATGAACGGACATCTGGGTACTTTGCTTCTAAATGTGCGTTACGCCCCTTTATGGGTGAAAACAAGCCAAATGTCTCATCAACTTACATGCTATATCGGCTTGCTTAAATGAACACAGTCCATGCTTCAGTCACGGCTTTTTGGCTATATTATTTGAACAGCCGGCAACACAACGCGTTTTTGGCATGTTGCGCGTGAACAACGCTAGTCTACAGGTCCGTATCTTTCGTTTATTAAACCCCAACATCACCAATTGACTTGCATAGGCTGTTTTCCCCCACAAATGGGCGTAACGCACATGGAAAACCTCACGCCATTCATGAGTATTGTAAGGCACTTTGATCTACAAAGCAAAATGGCCGCCAATGGACGTTGTGTGCAAGTGGAAAAGCCTATTCTTTTGAAAACTCGACAGTTGGTAAACCCATATTAGTTCTCCCAACAGTATTTCCAATCCCATACTAGCGCTAAATGTGTGTGTGTATATATGTATGTGTGTGTCTGCCTCATATCTGTGTGGTGTCTGGTTGGACGATGAGGCCAGAGCATGTGACCATTCCCATGATGCATCTGTCTTGTAGGTTTTCAGTCAAAGTTGATAATGTGATTCAATGTGAAAGAAAACTACAATTTATATACCTCTCTACTCCACAGTCTGCGGAGGGGGCAGCGGCTTCGTACCCGCGTGAGCTCTGGTTGGCCGTGGGGCCCGAGCACGTGGGCGTGTACAAGAGGGGAGAGGCGTGGCCTGTGGAGCTCCTGACCTATGATGTCATCCTGTCCTTTGGGGCGCCCCAACCCGACCAGCTCTGCATCTGGGTCAAAGAGAGACAACTCTGCTTCTACACCGAACAGGTGAGAGAGAGAGAGAGAGAGAGAGAGAGAGAGAGAGGAGAGGGAGAGAGAAAGAGAGAGAGAGAGAACTCTGCTTTTATACCGAACAGTTGAGAGAGAGAGAGAGAGAGAGAGAGAGAGAGAGAGAGAGAGAGAGAGAGAGAGATGGATGGATGGAGAGAGCTAGATACATAAATGAATGATAGTCATCATCTCACTTTACTGTCCAACAAATACTACTGAAGAAAGAAATACAAACATTTTCTGTGTGTGTGCGTGTGTGTGTGCGTGTGTGCGTGCGTGCGCGTGCGTGCGCGTGCGTGCGTGCGTGTGTGTGCTTGTGTGTGTGTGTGTGTGTGTGTGTGTGTGTGTGTGTGTGTGTGTGTGTGTGTGTGTGTGTGTGTGTGTGTGTCTTCAGGTGGTGGACATCGCACGGCTCATGAAGACCTACATCAGCCTCATCGTCAAGAGGCGGGTCAGCAGCTGTCAATCAAGCGGTTACCAGGGCAACCAGTAGAGTGACCAATAGAGTGGCCCCTAGCCATGTACAAAAACATCTTTCACCTCCTACAAACTTGGATGGTCTGGAATCTGAGTCTTACTGGTGCAAATAGACCAAGCGCGACACAGCGCCGTGGGAAGTAGTTTTTATCAGGGGGTGCAGTACATAGGCGCCGACTTTTGTTTTTGCCCGTGGGCGCTCGCGGTTCCCAACCGGGGGTCGCGACCCACAGAATTTCCCGTTTGTTTGCCATGCCTTGCTTTTTCCCAATAACATAACCATGTTACTTTATTTGTATGGGTAGGCAAAATAATAACAAAAGGCCTATCCTATTTATTTTCCTTGTGGGTGTCAAATCAATATGTTTAAAATAAAATCGCCTAGGGCCTGATATTTGAATTGAAAATTGAACATTACAATCATGTAGGCCTATAAATTGAACGCAAAGCCCAGGCCACGTTTGCTGGTGACTCTTTCTATACTAGTCGGCATTATGAAAGGTGCCAGCTGCCTACACGGACCCTAAGATCACACAATCATCCTTTTCCTCAATAAAATGAAACCATGATGTAAGTGTTGTATTAAGTACATTTTTACCAAACATAGCAGTATTGTACAGTAGCCAGACTGCGTCCAAACAGGATATCAAATAATCATAAGGAACAACAACAGCAAGGCGTCCACATGGAATTCAGACTGGCGTTCAGCCACGCACTTTAGATTCAGCGTTTATTACACACAAATAGGCCTAACTTAGCCTAGGTATTACGTGTCAAAGAAAGATGATGTTGTTAGGTTCGAGTCCAACAATGCCGCATGTGGCCATGCACTTCATGTTAGCTATGTTCAAAACTAGGCTACTCAGTCATCATGACTAAAGCCAACAGTGCTAGAAGCCAGAAAAGCTAAATAAAATGGCAAAATCATCCAACAGCGCACAACAAAAGTATGGATATGTCGAGAGTAGACTCGACTTGATCATCCCAGCACTTAGACCCAGAGCAGATAAAAATGACAGATAAAACGGCACACGGCGGTGCTATACATGGGATATCGCAGGATGATATGACAGCGACTTACCATTTTGAAGACTAAACTTTCCGACTGCAAACCAATTGTCTGTAAGAAGTCCTAGCTTGTAGGCCTACTGAAAAGCAGGTTTAGATCTTTCCATAACTTCCATAACTTGTGAAATAACGCAATATAACCAAACAGCTTCACACAGCCCAACACAGCCTGTGATCAGTTAGAACTCTTCTTCTGAACCGTTTGCATAGACGCTGAACTGTTCTGAAAATTCATGTCGGGCATTTTCAGTCTAGATTAGTCCCCAAGGCTTTCAACTGGATTTTACTAATGTAATACTTTTCTGTATCTAACATCATGTTTTATCAATGTCTGCTATCTCGAAGAGGTCTGCTATCATCATAAGGACTGATACCATTGAGGGGAGTCATCAAGGCCATTGGGGAAAAGCCCTGTATGCCATATGGTCAATCCAACACCGTTTCTATGGTTACTGTCTGATTGTGTAGAAGAGCAACGCGCTACAGGGGGGGAAAAGGATCGGCGCGGGTTGTTACAAGATGACAAATTATAATACCTTACGTTACAAAATGACAGTTATAGGCCTAATGCAAACGCCATTTCATCTTTAAAGTTCTCTCGCGAATAATACTGCTTTAGTGCTCGGGTTTGTCCGTGGGTGCTCGATGAGTGCCACAGATTCACCGTGGGTGCCCACCGATTCCCGTGGGTGCCCGGGCCCTGGAGCGCCCATGGTTTCGGCGCCTGCAGTAGGGAAAGACGGGGGGTCTGGGGGTCCTTCCAATTTCTTGCATTTTAACGCATTTTTAGCGTCCTGTGTTCCGTTTCAGCTCACAGGAGGGGGTGCAGCCGCACCCCCTGCACCCCTAGTTCCCACGGCTATGGCGCGACATGAGCGAGGCGATCGACGGAAGTAATTGACTTTGTATTGAGACTAGAGGCGATTCGCGCGACGAGAGCCACAGTTTGAAGTTGAAATCCTTTCAACTTTCTATGACGCGGTTCGGCCACTAACCGCAACAGCCAATGACTGTGTAGAAGTCAGTGACCACAGCCAATGGGAATGTTTGGATGCTTTTCCTTCTGCCTGTACGGACACACTCTAGTCTCTTCAATCTCTCATATCGCTTTTTGCTGCTGCACTCTGTCGCTTGAATCGCATCGTGCCTGGTCTATTCATGTGGTTACTGGTGTAAATTTCATTTGGCAACTCTCTGAATTATTCTTTTTTTTTTTAAGAACAGCCATTAAAAAAGTCACTAAATGATAAGCAGTTTCAACTGTAAGGGAGGTATGGGACTCTCAACCTCAGCCCTGTATCTATATAAAGAGGTAGATTGTTGCCATAGGATCCTGCTATGATGCCGCTGTGGAAAATGGCATATATGGTCAAACATGGCTGATCTTATGTATTAGGTTCATTATGTCTAACCCTAAGTGTTTATGGCTGATCTGGCGGTCCCATTGGGTTTTGCGCAGCCTTCACAAGGTTCCAGATTTGTTTCCATAGTGTCATTGGGGACACTGAGAGGCATTGATAAAACAACTGCTTTTGCACATTTGAAAGGATGCGATTTCTGACCTTAAATGTTAACTTGTGTCAGGACAATACAGTAGCAACACAGCCAACTGTAGAATTAGTAGACATAACACAAACGCATGGCAGAGATGGGTTTACCCGGAACCTTAGAGGCTAGCATAAAACCATGTGACCAGAGATAAAAACTGTATCTACAGCTCTGGGGCGGCCTAATGTCCAAGATGTCACCATGACAATGACGATTTGAAGCGTCCGGAGCCATGGAATTCAGAGTTGTGACAACAGAGGCTACAGGAAGTTGGCTGGTGACATGATTCATGCAGATTCCATTAATTCTAGGCAGCAGCTTTCTTTTCGCTAGAGACTGACACAGAACCACTAGATAACAACCAAAGATAATGTAAAAATGTATTCAAATGAATTACATTTAAATTACTGCACTTTCTGTGTTTGACACTCACTTCCTGGAACTATTTTGGAATCATGGCTCTGGTGGGCAGAATATGGGGGCCATTTTTGTAGTTTTTATAGTACCTCTTAACATTGGTTTGAATGGCTTGAAAGACTCTTCCATGGCTCTGTAATTGTATCGCGAGTGGGTCTCAATTAAAGTGGCTCACTTTCCAAGGCAAGTGGAGCAGTGTCTTGAAAATATTATTATCCATTATTATTATTTTTACACAGTTGGAAAAATGCATTGTTAATTCAAGACTTAGAGAGTTGATTTCGTCTAGAGCAGTGGTTCATAATCTGGTTTGAAATGGCTCCCCAAGACAGGGTTGTGGTGGCTTTGATATACGTACACCACGTACAGTATAGGTTGCGGTATTCATATACATACATTTCATTGCCATCTGGAGCAATGAAAAAGCCAACAGGTTATGTCAGCATGTATCTTTTCTCATTACTGTTCTTTGACTTCGACCTGAACTTTGACTTTATTTGGTGACACCGTTCAATATTCTAAACCCTGTGTGGCCCTAGGTCCAAAATAATAACTGCCCCCCCTGCTCTAAGTACTGAATCAGCACTGCATTTTTTTTTTTTGCTACAGTCTTACCAAAGAACACCTCTGCCGGCAGAGACCGCAGGCACTCTCACACACACACACACACACACACACACACACACACACACACACACACACACACACACACACACACACACACACACACACACACACACACAAGAATAAATACCAAAAGAAATGCACTTAAGGTCCCCAACATTCCAAAGCATGTTCCAGAAACTCTTCAACATTCCAAAGCATGTTCCAGAACCCTTTCAACATTCCATTAGAATGTTCCAGAATCCTGTTAACATCCCATATAGGCTGTGACAGAATCAGAATTTTATTATGAGTAATAAAAATGAGTTCTGCTTCGAAAACCTCATGTAAACACATGTACGTAAATCACAGGAAATGTACATGCACATACTGTATAGTGCCCATTCTTGGGTTGCAGTTGACGTCATAGTGCTGCCCCCTGGTGGTGATCTACCGCTGCTGGTGGACAACCCCTGGCTTGGAGCCATTGAAACCCATTCAAAAGTACAAAAAATGTACTTTTGAATGAATGGGTGTCAATGGCTCCAAGCCCAGGTAGTCCACCATTTGAAATTTGCGCACTCTCGTGATGGGGGATTCTGACGTAACTGCAACCCAAGAATTGAGAAGTGAATGGTGCTACTAACAATGTTTGGAAATGTCCTATTGTTCTTGGACTCTGACATTGGAAGGTAAAACACACTATGAGGAATCACAAAATCATTCACACACACACACACACACACACACACACACACACACACACACACACACACGCACACACACACACACACACACAGTGTTCTGTGGTATGTTTATTAAGAGTTATTTATATGTTTGTGTATCTTTTTTATATCTGTAATTAAACATTTTACATCTCTGAAGATCCAACCTGGTGTTCCTTCCTGACTAACATATAACATGAATCATGAATTGTGGATTAAAAATATGAACTGATATGAAGTCTCATACGGCAGAGACAACATTTTTACTTTGCTGTTACCAGAATGGCAATGACGTAGGGCATTACTAAGGCCATCTGTAATGTCATGCAGTAGTGTAGTACTATGGTAATTCACTTTTAAATGACTGTTTATCTTTCCACGGATGGAACAGCTTGCATTATGTTGCCTTTTTATTATTAAATC
Organism: Engraulis encrasicolus; assembly: GCF_034702125.1. NCBI lineage: Eukaryota > Metazoa > Chordata > Actinopteri > Clupeiformes > Engraulidae > Engraulis > Engraulis encrasicolus. The sequence goes on from NC_085872.1 coordinate 53,874,568, forward strand.
ATGTAATTAGTTTTCTTTTGTTTCAGACATGTTTAAGTTTTATCCTTTTTACCTGACGTGTCTTGACAGCGTAACTTCCGTCACCACTACGGGGGAGGCGGTTTAATCCGGCCCCAGACTTGAAGGAGAAATAACGACGGCTGTCAAAAAAGACATAAACCTCTAGTCTTCTAGCTCAGTGTTTCTCAACCTTTTTTTGGGGGGCAGGCACCCTTTCAATTCATGAAAAATGTCAAGGCACCCCAAACCAGCAAGCCGTAACATGGCATTGCATCGGATACCACACAAACTTAGAAAAGTAACACATTTGGAGACGTCACACAACCTATGTTCGAAGTTGCAGCTGACTGTGGTGACCTATATTAACTTTACTGTGCTTAAATGGCAGATGAAAGATTAATGGACTAAGCATTCATTTATTCATTTAGACAAATATGTATTACATTACATCATTTATTTAGCTGGCATGTTTTCACGGCACCCCTGATGGGGCCTGCGGCACCCCAGGGTGCCCCGGCACCCCGGTTGAGAAACACTGGTCAGGTCCAGTGGTTCCCAACCTATGGGTCACCAAAGATCCACAAAGGGTCGGGAATCCTCCTTGATTTTAAGGGGTAATTAACATTTATTTAAATAATATATGCATAGAAGCAACAAAATGTAAATGTTAACATGTATTCTATATATTCACCAAAGATCAAAAAGGGAATAAAATAGCTAAAATGAGTTCTTGCAGGAAACAGAGGGTATCATGTGACTCCCTCTCGGGCCTCTCTGGGCTGCCTATTGCCAAATTGGATCTTAACATGAAAGTTTACTAAGTAATAAACAAATATTTTCTAGTGGGGTCCAAGTACAGTCCTTTTCGCAGCTAAGGTGTGTCCTCCAAGAAAACGTGACTACAGTTGTTAAAGTGTGAAAAGTGTTTTTTTTAACACAATGTGAATACCCACTTCTAAATTTTAGGGGCTTCAGTATACCCACTTAAAATTGATTGATCCATTATTTAGAATAGCACAAATATACTGTATACATAAAGTGGGTATACTGTATATTTGAGCATTTTTTTGAAGTGGGTATACTGTATATATTTGTGCTATTCTAAATAATGGATCAATCAATTTTAAATGGGTATAGAAAAAGTAGACTACACCACTGCCGATGAGCATCAGATCAAAAAGGTGAACGCCCTGAAGCAAATTCCTGTTTCACACTTGAGGTCATGTTGGAATGTCCCGCTTTAGCCACCTTCAAGAGGAAGAGTGGAAGGCCAAGAAACAGCTGGCGTCGCCGTCGCGACCTACGTTTGTAGATGCAGATGTGAAGAGGTCTGGCTATACATGGGGACAACTGGAAAAGATGGCCCAGGATCGAAATGACAAAATTGGGCGGTAGGTGTAAGTAAGTAAGTAAGCCACCTTCAAGAGGCAGATTAAAATGTGACTTTGAGCGCAACAAGCATAGGCCTACACACCACTAGTCTGAATCTGAACACACACACACGTAAACACACACACACACACACACACACACTATACACATAGCCCTATTTTGGGGCCTCTTTCTTCTTATTAACATGCTTTATATTTGTATAATATAGTTGGCTACTAACAGACTTTTCGTATAAAATGTTTGTCTGTGATTTTAATTTCTCTACTTGTGAACATCTATCCTGCCTATTTTGGACACCAGATGGAAATTGGCCTTTGTGCTATAATCTTGCACATTCACATATAGGCTTACTAATACTGTGTGTTTATATGTGAAAAATGAAAGTAAAGTACTGCTGTGTATGCTGTTATTATTCGATTGTAGGTTCAATCCGTTCCCTTCTTGGTGCCAGGATTTCCCCCAAAAGATGCTGTTGCCTACTTTTATATAGGCCTAAAAATGTCAAAGGGTTGTGACAGTGTTAACAGATTGCAGATTTGTAATAAGTAGGCCTAGGCCTAATGGACTACTGGGTATTTTTCATTGACCTAAATTAAACAGAAAGAAGAAGAACCAAAAAATCGATTTTGTGCCCTGTGAATCAATTATGTGAATTTCGTTTCGATTCGATCGATTACAGCCCTACTCATTACACACGTGTGTTCAAAGCCTTTGTAATGTGATGAAAGTAATGAGATTTGACATTCGGTTTTGAGGAATCGAGAGTCGTAGTGGGGTTTTATCTCTGTGCTATTTAGGGAGTGTCATCATTGTGTCAGGAAATGAGCCATCCGGAGAGAAGCTGTAACCTAGCTCTCAAGTGAAAGCCCATTCACCTGGGAAAGTCCCATCACCGTGGTGACACAGTAGCCTGCTTTTACTACATACGTGCCCGCCGACAGGGGGGGACAAAGGGGTATGTTGTCCCGGGTCCAGGGAAATTGGGTCCCCCTTACATTGTATGTATTGGGTAGGGGGCCCTTTCAGATGACTTTGTCCCGGGCCCAGCAAAAGCTGTCAGCGGCCCTGACTACAAAGACCACATAACAGTAACTAGCGTTAAGCCCAACTGGTTAAACTCAACTGGAAAACTCCAGTGTGGCAGGACGGTGCCATGCTCAGGGTACCTCAGTCATGGAGGAGGAGTACTGGTTAATTACTCCCCCCACCAACCTGGCAGGTCGGGAATGGAACCGGCAACCTTTGGGCTACAAGTCCGACGCCCTAAACACTTACCCATTACTTTGTAACTCATTTCTGGTCTGGATCCTCGATGCCCTGGACCACTTGGGTGGGAGGAGTGAGCTCAGCTCTAGTTTGAAATTAGGTCTGACCAAAGGAGGATGGGGGAGAGCACTGGTTAATTACTCCCCCCTCCAACCTGGCAGGTCGGGAATCCAACCGACAACCTTTGGGTTACAAGGCTGTAACTGCTTACCCATGACAGCACTACACACTATAGTACCAAAAGTATTTGTTAACCTGCCTTGACTCGCATATGAAGTTAACCGCCATCACAGTCCTAAGCCATGATATCGCAAAAGGTGCAAAAGGTGAAGCAATCAAGTCAAGTCAAGTCGGTTTTATTGTCAATTTCTTTGCATGCGCTGGTCATACAAAGAAATGAAATTACCAAAGTAAGAAACGTAATTTCAATTCTTTGCATGACCAGGCAGCGCATGTAAAGAAATTGACAATAAAACCGACTTGACGTGACTTGATGGATTCACCTTTTGCACCTTTTGCGATATCATGGCTTAGGACTGTGATGGCGGTTAACTTCATCATTACAGCTCCATCCTCTCTGGGCTGCAGATGATTGAGGAGTGAGATGTGATTATTTGTTTTTTTTTGACCATCCTTCCGATGGCACGTTGGTGAGGTCACACACTGATGTGGGTGGAGAAGGCCTGACTCTCTGTCCCCTCCGCTCTAATTCATCTCAAATGTGTTCTATTGGCTTCAGGTACGGACTCTGTGCAGGTCAGTCAAGTTCACTCATACCAGACTCATGTCATCCATGTCTTTATGGGCCTTGTTGTGTGCACTGAGGAACATGTGACGGAGGTCATCTTGCACCTGTTCATCCCCCCTCGAGGATCGAACCTGCAACCTCGTCAACTACAACGGTCCGGCAATGGGAGACACAGTACAATACGCTGGACCAAGAGACTAGTCTCTCGGCCCAATGACATCGATACTGTATGAGGCGTTGGGAGGGAGGTTTACCAACGTTCCACGCCAACTCTGCTAGTTAATCTCCGTTACACACAGTCATGCTGCAAGAGAAAGGGGCCGCGCTCCAAACTGAAGAGGAAGAGGAAGAGGAAGAGAAAGAGGAAGAGGAAGAGGAAGAGGAGGGCTCGCTCCAAACTGAAGAGGAAGAGGAAGAGGAGGGCTCGCTCCAAACTGAAGAGGAAGAGGAAGGGGTGCGCTCCAAACTGAAGAGGAAGAGGAAGAGGAAGAGGAAGAGGAGGGCTCGCTCCAAACTGAAGAGAAAGAGGAAGAGGAAGAGGAAGAGGAGGGCTCGCTCCAAACTGAAGAGGAAGAGGGAGAGGAAGAGGAGGGTGCGCTCCAAACTGAAGAGGAAGAGGAAGAGGAAGAGGAGGGTGCGCTCCAAACTGAAGAGGAAGAGGAAGAGGAAGAGGAAGAGGAAGGGGCGCGCTCCAAATTGTTGCGAAAACACACAATACCAGAGGCGGTTTTACCAATAGGCAAACTTAGCCTATGGCCCAGTGGGCCCTGCCCACCACATTGGGAAGGGAAAGAAAGCCCACCTGGGAAACTCCAAGTCCCATTGTCATTGTGACACAGCACTCCACAGCAATTTCTCTCTCGCTGTCTCTTTCTGTATCTGTCTCCTCCCTCTCTCTCACACCCAATACTACAGATAAAGCGTCTTCAAGCCTGCTTGCTCTCTCTCTCTCTCTCTCTCTCTCTCTCTCTCTCTCAAATTCAATTTAGAACGCCACTTTATTAGCATGACTGTTAAAGCACATAAATAAAGTGAACCCTGCACATTGTACACAACGAAATTGCATTTATGCCTCACCCATGCAAGGGGCAGCCCTCAATGGTGTAAATAGCCATACACAATGAAAATGCATAGAACCGCTGGAAAAGTAGGCTCTCGATAAAATGTATTAAAGCTCTCTCGCTCTCTGTTTCTAGATCTGTTCACCCCTCTCTCTTTCTCTCTCTCTCACACACCCACTACACTACACTACAGGTAAAGCGTCTTCAAGCTTGCTAGCTCTCCCTCATTTTTGTGACACTGACTTTTGTCTTTGGGTTGCTATGCTTTTCTTTTTGCTTTTTGTCTCTATTATAAACGTGTGGTCACTGAGTGCTCTCTCTCTCTCTCTCTCTCTCTCTCTCTCTCTCTCTCTCTCTCTCTCTCTCACACACACACACACACACACACACACACACACACACACACACACACACACACACACACACACACACACACACACACACACACACACACAGTGCGCGCGCGTGGAGACGTAACCAAGGTACATAAAGCCCGCCTACTTCCTGAATGTTATGCGGCTCGTGGCGACTTTTCCTTCCAGGTGGAATATAACAAGAGCTTTGCAACTCTCGCAAGACAACAACTTTCGCTCTTTAAACACCAACAAAACCCTCCGCCTGGTCACCCACAGGTAAGAAACGAACCTCGGATGCTTTCAAAGACATTCATTCATATCTGACTGCTGCTGTCCAACCCTTCCCCACAATTACACTGCAGCTGCTGCGCAGATTGTCGGTTGGAAAAAAAAACTCGTCTGGCAAGAGCGAAGAACAAGAGATTAATGTGCTGTTTATAAAAATACAGAGAGAAGGCTGTCTCGACCGGTATGTAGGCCCAAGTTATGTTCGGGCTGCTCTCTGCTATCGGTTAGTTTCAGATCTCCCTCCGACGCGTGAGAACTTGGGTTTCGGAATTCGCCTTAGCGCACTCAACACCGAGATATATCATTAGGCATCTACTACGCCAGAAGCAAAAAGACAGAATGGAAGAGCAGGCTTTGACCTGTGCTGAAAGCTTTGACTCTGCCACGAACTGTAGGCAGTGTGGCCATTGGATGGGTTCCGGCTCAGTTGGGCAGGTTTTTGGCAGGGTTTTGGGGCATATAAATGAATAGAATTAAGTTCAAATTGACATGTCGTGCCGAAAAGCGAGTGCCTGCCAAAACACGAGTGCCGTCATTGAAACCAATGGAAACCGATGACCATTTTTTCAGATAGGCCTAGTTTTTACCCATTTTTGCAGATAAATCTGACACAATTTAAGATGGAAAGCCTATCAATAAAGCATCTACATTCCTTCTGGAAGTAGGCCTATTACAAAGAACTGGTTACAATTTCAGTATTATTTCCATCAAAGAATCGAAGAATTGTCATAACAAATGTTACAGTTTCATTCAAATAGCTCATATTAAGTGGAGGACGAGTAATGTTTCATAAGCATATTTTTAGTTCATAAATTATGTAATTCATTCTGCAAAAATGTGTATAATTTTCTCTCAAAAAATGTCATTGGTTTCAATGAGGGCACTCGTGTTCTGGCAGGGACTCGCTTTTTGGCACGACACATCCATTTCAGCATATTTTGACTGGAAATGAACTCTCACCAGGCGCTGCAATGTCACATCCGGAGGCCTATTTTCCCTTGCTGTGCAGCCTATTCCAAAACATAGCCAACATTTCCCTCAAGAAAAACAAATAAACAGCAACATTGCATTATGCTTTTAGTTATATATTGGGATGTATCGGGCCTGAGTTTCAAAGGTCTGTAAGTTGCAAGACGTTTTGTTTTACATATGATCTCAAATGCCTTGCAGTCGCCAGTTTTACTTTCGTTTTCAAACAATACACACACACACACACACACACACACACACACACACACACACACCGGTTACCCTCGTGGTTGTCAGTTATGTCTGTGACATCGTAATCTGTCGAGCGACAGCATGTAACGTAGGCTTATAGACTGATGATAAATCCCGTTATTTAGAAGATGCTGCGACTAGTTTGGCACTTGTGTCTGACGAAAAAGGCAATAATGAAGGACATCTCCTTCCTTACTTTGCCCTCTGGATTAATACATTAAGCTCTCTCTAGCCTACACAATATGCTCCATTGTTCCTAATGAGGCAGATAGACAATGGTGTGTCACTGAAAAACAATAAAAACCTAACAAGACCCCACGACAAAACTTGATCCATCCAGTGCAGAGTTAGTTGATCGTAAGGCAATGAGCCTACAGCGCTCTGCTTGTTACTTAGATAAATTATCTTGTTTGGAAAGAAACTGTTTCCTTATATTTACTTTTATTTTTGAGCATGGAGCGTGGGCAGAATAGGGGTGAAATGGGTATCTATAGGCTAGTGGGGTATCTATCTATGTGTATCTATAGTGGGCAGTGTGGAATTGCCATTTTGGAGCTAGTCTACATTATTTGGATTACATGACATTTCGCTGACGCTTTTATCCAAAGCGATTTACAGATATTCTACAGGGTATTGGTTACAGTCCGTATTGCACTGTGGTGTTAGATGCCTTGCGCAAGGGCACATCAGCTAGATGGAGGTGTAGGGAGAGGTAAGGGTGGGTTTCGAACCTGCAAGGCTCCCATCTTCAGACCAGCTCCCTGAACACCCAAACATCGGGAGCATAAATTAAATAGACAATCACGATATCTTTCTGTGCATGCCGTTCTGTTCTTGGGGTGAATTGGGGTGGAGCGCGATCAAACGGACCGGTTTTACGCACATGAAATAAGGTGTGTGTGTGTGTGTGTGTGTGTGTGTGTGTGTGTGTGTGTGTGTGTGTGTGTGTGTGTGTGTGTGTGTGTGTGTGTGTGTGTGTGTGTGTGTGTGTGTGTGTGTGTGTGTTTACCCACGGGAAAAGGCGGAGTTTTGGGGCTCGGGAATAGAATGTTGCCATTCCGCTGACACACAACGCGGAAATATTTACGAGATTAGACACATGACAATGTGACAGCTCAAGTCTTATTTTAGGCGCTTTTCATGCTTGGAGACGTCTACGTTTAGAAAATATGACGTTTTAGTTCTGTGCTGAAACTCACTCGCCACAATTTGGCTGCAGAGGGAGAACTTGAGGGAAGTCGGAAGCCGATCGGTCTGTGTCAGTATTGTGTATTGTAGGCCTATTTTACACATAGGAAGTCCCTCTTTTCCTGTACAATACTAGAACTCATATATATCTAACAGGGTAGACCGAGTAGCATACAGCGGAGTACAAAGTGCAGTTGAGACGAGGTGAATATCTTCTGTGAACAGCAAGACGCTGCGCTGGGCGACATCGACATCGAACAAACGTCGAAACGGAAACGCTCCCTCGGGGTTAAACGGAGTTGGGACTGTTTTAAAAGTAAGTAGAGCTAGGCCTTAGCACAGCCCCCACACCTGCTTACTGTTACTGTCTACTTTGAATAGGCACATAATTTTGTAGGCCTACTGTAGTAGCAGCAGTTAACAACTGTTAAGGAACGACTTCGAACATGCACATAGTTTTTTTAAAGCCTCATAGGCTTTAAACTGACTCTGACACTGACTCAGCCTAGAACTATCCATACAGCAGTCGAATAGTCGGGCTGTCTCCTTCACGCAAACACAATGGGTAAGTTTTGAAGGCGTTGAACATTATGTTTGGGAAGTTTAGTGTGCGTTTGGCACATTGGTGGCATGCGCACTGGAGGCATCGGTGATGTCTTGTGCCGCACGTTATAGGCCTAAATGAGTCGCACAGTCCTTCATTGCAATGTAATTGTCCTGATTGTGGTGTGCACCTGACTGGTGATTGCGTTGTAGGCTCACATAACCTCTAAAGATCACTAAGTGGGCTATTCAGGACATTAGAGCAGGGGTACCCATGGGGAACCCTTTTCATTCGAAGGGCCACTTCAAATTGCTCCAAAAGGGCCATAGTATGAACACAAACCAGGGTTCCCCCTGCACTTTAGGCCTATAAGCTATTGAAGGCAGCCACCTTTATAACAGACCCCACCTTCACTAGGTCCCCTGAATATAGCTTAATTGTATTGCAAGCAAAATGGAATTCCTAAGATTCCTTTACAAAATAGGTCCTTTTCATATGACACCATTAAATTATGTCGGGGCCTGATACAATCACTTCAAGGGCCACAAAGGGCCCTCGAGACACAGGTTCCCCACCCCTGCTTTAGAGCATTTGGAGTAGCCTATTTATTTAGAATAGGGCTATGAGTGGAAGAAAACTGGTGTACCTTTTTATATTATCTCATGTAATGAAATAAGTTTTCAGATAACAGGTCAAGAAATGGTTGACTCTTGTCAGGGTGTGTTCAGCTGAGGAAAGCACTGTGTTTACATTCCATTTCAGCAAGTAATGCCCATGTCACTGCTCAGCAAGTAATGCACGTGTCACTGCTCAGCAAGTAATGCACGAGTCGCTGCTCAGTGCGGGTGCAGCCATCCGCTCTCCGCTGTGCATGCACACAATGACGTTTCAGGAAGGAGTTTCCCAAGTCTGGTGCGGACACCAAAATGCGCGACAGCCGCACATGTGCTGGTGGTTCAATTCATAGGGTACATTCCAATATGCAACCTTGCGTCCTCCACTTGTGCTTGTCACCTTGCACGGCCTCCTGGCCCCTCTTCCTTTGAGAAAACAATAAAGTTTCCTAGCTGTCAGCCTAGCCAAAACAATTTTTGAGGGACTATTCTTCATTCACCTTTCAGTTTGCAAATGAGAAAATGACTTTACAATTGAGCTTTTGTGAATTATTTAAATATAATGCTGTTGTCAGTGATGTCATCATGACATATTACTTCCTGGTATGAGGCCACAAGCACAAGTGGAGGATGCAAGGTCACGTATTGGAACGCAACCATAGTAGGCAGTAGGGCTGCACGATTATGGAAAAAATCATAATCATCACCATCACCATAACCGAATGTCACTCAATGATGAAGTCATAGAATGTTTATGACAAATGCACGACTGCGTTACAACATTGTTATGACAGTGTTATGTCATACTTATGATGTCGGCGCCAAGTAAAGTGTTAACAAATGTGTTGTAACTTGGGTTACTTGCATTGTAACTAACTAGTGTTATCTTTACCCCCTGTTATGTCTTACATTACTGTGGTACAGTTACTCCCAGCATTGTAGATGGGATGTAGTACAGGCTGGCCGATATGAATGGATGGCCCTTTTCACAATTATGCAATTATTATCCTTTTTAAGCAATAAGCCAGTTAAGCAATACGCCACGAGAGGCTGTGGGTTATGCTCGATTGATAATGGGCAAGGGGAGTGGGGCACGACGCAAAGCAGAGGGCCATAAACTTCCCCTTAGGGGTCAAACATACCAAAGCCGAACTGGACGAACGCAGTCTTTCTGCTTATTTTCGGCCGGTGTGTTTTTCTCTGCCTTTCACCGACGCCGGTAAAAATCGCGGCCGTTCCGCGACGCTTTTCCGCCCTAGTGTGTAAGACCCCTTACCCATTATCAATAGAGCATTAACCCACGGAGTCAAGTGGCTTATTGCTTATATAACACTGGTACACTTAGTGCCCCCCCCCCAGCCTGGGACAGGTGAAAGACTACACTATAGGGTACCCAAAGAGACTACTTTTGTAGTTCAGTAGCCCTGTTATATAATGGGTTTCAATGGGAGAAAAGACTACGCTCTTGGCTACCCGAAGAAACCATTTTTGTAGTTCAATAATCACGTGTTCTAATGGGTTTCAATGGGAGGAAAGACTACAAATTAGGCGCCCTCAATTCTAATGTGTTCTATTCTGTCCTATTAGACATGGATCTCATCATGAGCATCATCGAGCCGGTGAAGGCGGTGGCGGAGGTGGTGTACGGCCTGTTCAAGGCCGACAAGGACAACCAGGCCCAATGCCAGCGGCTAGCCGGCTGCGTTCACGCCTTGCTGCAGACGCTCGACAGCCTGAAACGACAATATGACTTCAACAGGTAATGTAGTGCAATGCAGAGGAGTTAGAATGGAGCTGAGTCTGCCATAGGACTACAAGTTCCAACAGCAGCTCGATGCATTAAAAGACTGCAAAGTTCCAACACCAGGAAACACAAGTTGAATTTTTAATACAGACAGACAACCTCAGCAGTTAAGTAAGGGTTAACGTTCGGCGAGAAGGTCGCTACCGTGGAATAGCAGCACGACAGAGAGAATCTTTAGACCCCGACGCGGAGCGGAGGGGTCTTGTTCTCTCTGAAGTGCTGCTATTCCACAAAGCGACCGACTCGCCGAAAGTTAACCCGCTTATTATATGGATATACTTAAATGATTCACACATGGCGGGGACATTTCTTTAGGCCTATTTAATGTTAAGTTTATTATACTTTTTCATGTCAAAAGATTGTTGCTGCGCAAAACAAAACAGTGACGTTGTGGAACAACGCTAGGCAACAGCTAGGTAGCCAGGACAACAGGTGTTGTCTATCACAGCCATACAGGTCTGTGATCACAGCAGCTGATTAGAGTCTTGTTGAAAAGTCGCTTTAGCAGTGAAAAGTCTTGTTGCCATTGACAGCGGTCTGTTATAGACCAACCCGTCCGTTATCGAAAAATAACAGACGTGCGAACGTTGGGGAGCCCCGGTTGATTAACCGTTTACAATACATTCAGAACTCAGCAGCTAGATTACTCACACACACCAGACCCTGGCATCACATTACCCCTATCCTCTATCAATTACACTGGCTTCCTATCCATTCACGTATCCATTTCAAAATTCTCCTCCTTGTATACAAGGCCCAGCACAACCTTGCACCCTCCTACATCACAAGTCTCCTCACCCCATACAATCCCACCCGCACACTACGCTCCACTGACTCACTCCTCCTTACAGTTCCCTCCACACACCTGCGCACCATGGGCGACAGGGCATTTAGTGTTGTTGGCCCCAAACTTTGGAATTCACTCCCACTGTCTCTTCGTCAGTGTTCCACACTATCTACTTTTAAATCCAAGCTGAAGACACACCTTTTCATTTCTGCTTTTCCACTTCATTGACAGGCACTTCCACTTTATTTTAATCATCAGTTTATTTTTAATTTTACATATTATTTTTTTTTTCTTCCCCTCATTTTATTTTATTTTCAAATGCATTCTACTTCTTTTCTTACTTGAAAACATTTATCTTTATTGTACTTTTATTTCTATTTTATTTTTGCATTTTAATTACTCTCCTATTGTTAATTCACTGAAGCTTTGTTTTACTTTCCCTACTGTTATGTATTTGTTTTGATTGTAAAGTGTCCTTGGGTATCTTGAAAGGCGCTCAAAAATAAAATGTATTATTATTATTATTATTATTATTAAATGAATGGAGCATTCGACCGATGACGTCACACCATATAATAATGTAGTTTAATGCAGAGGACTTAGAGGGACATCTTGTCAGGAGGGTCCCCGAGCCCATGATGGTGAATAACGGTTAAAGTGATACTGCACCATTTGTGTAAATAAGCTCATATTACACATCCCTTAGAGTTAAATAATTGAGTTTTACCTTTCTCCTGTACTTTCATCCGTTCTCAGATTTTACCACCAAGCTAGCAGTTAACATTTACTCGTATGAGACCAGCTGGTGGCTAACTGGTCTCATAGGACTCAATGTTAACTGCTAGCATGGAGGTAAAAAATTGCACTGCCACAACTAGAAAAATGTTGGAAGTACAGGAGAACGGTAAAACCCTATTACTTGACTCAAGTTATACTATTAGCTTAAGCTTTGCCATCATCTTACAATAAGCCACTGGATCAAACGACGCCAGCTAGCATGCTAAGTAGCCTTTAACTGTACAAAACATTCCCACTCTAGGCCTAGTAAGGAGCTGCAGGAGCGGCTGGAGGCGATCAAGGAGAGTTTGGACATCGCCGAGGCCATCATGCGCAAGCAGGAGGCCAGGGGGAAGTTCAAGAGAGTGCTGAAGGCCCACAAGATTCAGGACCAGCTGGACGAGCTCTACGTGACGCTTGATGACGACCACAAGCAGCTCACCTTACTCCTACAGGTACAGTCCAGTAGTCTTTTCTCCCATTGAAACCCATTATAAAACAGAGCTATTGAACTACAAAAATGGCCCCTTCAGGTGGCAGAGTGTGTAGTCTTTTATCCCATTGAACTACAAAAATGACCTCTTCAGTTAGCCTAGTGTGTCTGGTGTGTGTGTCTTTTCTCCCGTTAAAGCTCATTTGAAGCTTATTGATAGAATGGAGTTGAACCGACTATGAACTGCATGTCCTGACAGGAAGAATTGCACGTTGTAGTTTATTGATTTATGTCTGTTCATTTTCAGGTGGAGCAGAGAGGAGCGACTGGCGACGCCCTCAGGCACCTGGATGAAGTGCAGCAGGGCATGAACAACACCAACGCCAAGGTCTGTCTGCCTCTCTAAGGCTTCATGTCTTACCGCACGAATACACCGTCCGCGACTTGAACAAGACGAGCGACGGAAGTAATTGACTTTGTATTGAGTCCCAGGACAAAGGCGATGCGCACAATGTGAGCGACAGTTTGTAGTTGAACTCCTGGGAATATTATGCATTATTATCAGGGCTCTAAATTAACTTTTTCCACCACCAGCCAATTTGGCTAGTAGACATTTTTTCTTACCAGCCAAACAGAAGTTCAACTAGCCATTTTTTAATCTTGCCAAAATAGGCTATGCGTTAGGCTAGTTGTGTGGGTTTTTTTAATTATTATTATTATTATTATGGTTATTTTATTCAAATGTCCACAACACATAAACACTACTGTATAGGCCTACATACTAGGTCTATAATAAGCATATTATATATACTTTTTTAAACTTCTGCTTTATTTTTACCTTATTTTTTACCTCTGAAAACAATTAATCACCTGCCACACACACACACAACAGACCTTTGAACCAAACACACAGCCAAACACTACAAAACCTCACACTCCAAGGAGGGAGAAGAGATGAGAGGAAAAGAAGAGGAGGAGAGGAGAGGTCAACACACACACACACACACGTTGTGCAATAATGGATATGATGTCGTGTGTGCCTGTGTGTTTATGTGGCCTAGCCTAGCCTACAGTATGATGCTATAGGCACCCCTCCAGGAGCTCTTCTCTACCATGCGCAACAAAATAACAAGAAGCCTACGCTATGTTTAACTAAAAGCAAATATCACGGAAATGTTCGCTTCCTTTGTTAGGCTACTTCCATAGCGTACGTAGCGCACGTAGCCTACTCGCACGGGCATAAGGTCTGCCCTTCTTTCCGATGGCGTGGGCTTTCCAACTTAGTTGCGCCAGGACTTAAAACATTTCAGAAGACAACTGACAGCTACGCTCACACTACTCTGACAGCCCGTTCTCCTCCTCTGCCCTTGTCGCTATTTCGTTCCACAACACTCCTGTTATTGAAACTCTTCGGTCAGGTCCTCGCAGCTTAAAAGGCAGCCTGTTAGAGCAAGGTGTGTCGGTGTCGGCGAATGCTAATAGTAACAGTAGGCCTAATAGTGACGTTAAAAGTGGCGGAGCGAAAGCGACAGGAGCAGGGGAGAGTTGCCTGTCAAAATAGTGTGAGCGCACAAGAGCTCTGAAATGCTTTCTGTCCTGGCGCGCGCAACAGCAGCACGGAGTGGCTGCTGCTTCGGAACGCTCACGGTGGGGTGGGGTCATGACGGGAGTGTTTATGGGTAATGTAGGAAATCTCGCCGTGTCGTTGTCATACAAGCAGCCGTTTACCGTTCACAATTTACTGTAGGCTACTCGGGCGCTACTAGCCAAATGGGCGGGTAGGTATTTTTTTCCACCGGCCAAAATTAATTTTCACCCGTGTTTGGCGGGTTGGCGTGTGTTAATTTAGAGCCCTGTTTATTATTATATGGTGTGACATCATCGGTCGAATGCTCCATTCATCCGCTCCGCGTCGGGGTCTAAAGGATCTCTGTCGTGCTGCTATTCCACGGTAGCGACCTTCTCGCTGAACATTAACCCTTACTTAAGCTATGGCGCGGTTCGGCGACAGACGCCGCGGCCAATGAAGATGTTGGAATGCTCACATTCTGCTTTTAACGGACATACTCTATTCGCTTCATTTGCTCGTATCGCTCTCGCTGTACTAAAGCGATTCTCTGTCGCTTGTATCTCGTCGCGGTTAAAGGTGCACTGTGTAATTTTTTTTGTAGTTTATTTTTAGAATTCATGCTGCCCCATTCACACATGTTGTGTGCCCATCTCTTCCAGGCCAGTGCCATCCAGGACACAGTGGACAACACCATGAGAACAATCGGGGGCATGGACACCAAGCTGGACAGGCAAGTTGTAGTCTTTTCACACACTAGAACAAGTCAATTGACATGGCGAAAAGACTACAAAACAAAATGGAAAAGATCTATCTATCTATCTATCTATCTATCTATCTGTCTGTCTGTCTGTCTGTCTGTCTATCTATCTATCTATCTATCTATCTATCTAAAAAGTAGTCCCTTAGCACACATAGTTCCACCACTGTAACGCTATAGTAGTCACTGAAAAAACGTAACCACCACTGTACTACACCAATGTGACAGTACACAGGCCCTTTGGTAATACAACGTGGTCATTGCCATTCTGGTAACAGCCTATTGTATAACAGGGGGCATGTCTTGAGGCGTTAAGGTGTCTGTCAGCTTACATCTATCTATCTATTTATCCATCTTTCTATTTAGCTCTCAGCAGAAGATGGACTCCTTGCACGGGAAAATGGATCGGAGTCAGAAGTCTATAGACGATCTAAATGAAAAGATGGACAAGCTCTTTGCCGGTAAGTGGCAATGAGTAAGTGGCAAAAGTACAAAACATTGTGCGCAAACAATGGCATACATGTCCTACAGTCGGACCCAGCTCTGACAGACATCTCGTTCAGTTGCTCTCCTTCCTTAAGAGGCAGACTAATACACATCATCAACCACCACCCCCAAACAGCTGACGTGGTTTCTACAGATGTGGTCGCTGTATTCACTGCTCTCCTCCGACACAAAGCACTTCTCCCATCCACACACGAGCAAGCGCTTTAAGATTAACAACTTTTTGTTGTAACACGTTATCTATATTCTGAAGTGCCCATGTGGATTAGTATATGTGGGCCAAATCAAAGGCCCTCTCAAGATTTGAATTGCTGAACACAAAGCTGCTGTACGCAATCAAATCTTGGATTATGCGGTAGCGCCGCGCGCCACTACATCCAGGCCAATCACGGCTCATGCGCGCTTTTGAAAATTTGGGGGAATCGAATCAAAATCACTCCTTTCCAAAGAGGAGGGGAGTTAGATGCTTCTAAAACGGGAAGCATTTTGGATTCATACCATCAATATTGTGTTGAGCCACATGGACTAAATGAGGAATTATGCTTCTACTGTTTTCTCTGAGTCCGTCATGAAGATATTTTCATATTTTTATTATGTTGTTTTCAGTTTGTTTTTTTTGGTTTTTAGTTATAATGTAAAAAAATGATTAATTCACCCATTCATGAGAGCCCTTACTGGATAATTGCTCTAGACCAGGGGTGTCAAACTCATTTTGGTCCGGGGGCCGCATACAACCCATGAGGACCTCAAGCGGGCCGCATTAGTAACATTATCGCAAAAAAAACCCCCATAAAGCAGAGGGTTAGTTTTCAATACTATCGCATTATCTTTTCAGCATGTTTTAAAAGTGTCGAATATGTAGAAAACAATGCAATACTGATAATCCTGTGCAAAATGTCATTGATTTCATTCATTCATTGGCAACTGTCAATTAATAAAATAGTGTACAGTTCATTTTGGCGGGGTGTAAGAAATTTTGTATTTCTTAGATATAATTTCCTGCATTTTAACGCATTTTAATGTCCCGTTTCCCGTTTGAGCTCAATACGAACCAATACAAATACAGTTATATTTATTATTTAATTAAAACCAATAACAATACAATACGAAAAAGAAGTATTAACATTTGACATCTATATATGAGGTCTATGTATGAGCTTTATCAAATGCCTGTCACAGTACAAATTCACCATTTATATTAGAAGTCTGATGTGCACTTTACTACAAATACAGTGTAAGAGAGAGAGAGGACCATTGGGTTAATGTCATGAAGGTCTCGATTCTGCTCCCAGTGGCGTAATTGTGCATTTCGGTTATTTCTTTGTAAAAGCAAAAAAAAAAAAGTTTGATTATGTATGTTTGACACCCCTGCTCTAGACCCACCCCTCACTAGTAACCAATGTTTGAAAAGACGGAGGGAATAATGTCTTTATATTCTATACAGCAGGGATGGGCAACTGGCGGCCCGGGGGCCACATGCGGCCCGCCTCCTCACTCAATGCGGCCCGTAGATAAAACAGTAGGCCTAATTAAGAAAATAATGACCATATTTTTTAAAACAACTATGGAATTAATCTGTTGTAATTATACTGTTGGCCAATGGAGTATTGAGTATAGAGTATTCTATTCCTTCCAAATAATATGGGCAGTCAGTGAGCAACCAACTGCACCTATAACTCTGCAAATTGGAGTCAGATACGTGGTCATGTGGCCCTCCGATTGTGGCGATGAAAAAGCGTGGCCCTCCTCATCATAAAAGTTGCCCATCTCTGCTATACAGTGACATCAGTATGGTTTGACTCTGATGAAGACGCACTGTGTTGAAACATTAGTCATGCTTGCACCACAATAAACTGGCAGCAAAACGTATCCTGTGTGCTCAAGTCATGCTTGGCCTTGACCAGCTCGTTTCTACTGAGTGTTTCGTCTCATCCATCTCTGTTTTTGATCCCATTGAAACCTATTGTAAGGCACGGCTAATGGACTACATTGAACAAAGAACTACAAATGTCTAACGCTTATCCTGTTTCTTTCCAGGTCAGCCTGCTGTAGTTCCAACCCCTGGTCCCAACCCGACTCCTGGTAAGTGACATTACATGACATGACATTACATTATATCACCCCAGTACTTATGTCACTCCTGCCCCTGACATAACTTTTGTCACATGTTCATGTTGTTGGAGCAACATCTTATAACTTTCAATTGATGAATTGGCTTCAGAAGTTGCTCATTTTTCACGTTATTTACTGGAGCCAAAAAATGTTTGTCTTGCCAAAATCTGCCTTTTCTGTGTTCATTAAATTATTAATCTTTTTTTATTTTCATGCAACAAATTTATCCTTGTTCATAGAATTTCATTTGGGAGGGTTGTGGCTTTCATATGAGCGACTGAGAATGACTTCTGAAGCCAATTGATGAATTGTTTACAACTCTAGACAACTTTGATAGTCTAGAACAGCCGATCCCAAACTTTTTTCTCCTACACATCCCCTTGTACATTTCAGCGCGGTTGCGCTATACCCTGTAAAAAAAACCTCTACGTTGCTTTGGCTAAAAGCATCAGCTAAGAGTAACGTAATGTAACGTAATGTAATGTAATCTAAGTGTAACCCCCTGCCATTTACCTGTCAAGCCACAACCTTTTTGATTTAAGATCATCATCAAAATCAACAGTTTTACTCCATTTCATGTAAGAAAATAATTTATCACAGAGTGTAGTAGATAGCCTGTTGTTGGTGGTGGTTCGGGGGATTCTCACGAGAGAAAATTTTAAATATAGTTGATAAAAGTTCAATTTTAATGTAATATGAGAACACAAATATAGGGCCCATTCACATAAAAGGGATTAATTAGAAAACCTGCGATGGAGAGACCTTATTGAATACATATTACATAGTACTATAGGAAATTGGCATGCTTTTGAAAATGATATTGATATTGTAGCGGGGAACACTAATCTTGCCTTGCTCGTTCCTGCCCCCACAGCTCCAGTCGTACCCGCCCCCCAAACTCCAGTTGTTCCCGCCCCCCAAGGTCCAGTGGCCCCCCCTGCAGCCTCCAACCTCCCCAAGGAAGCAGGTGAGTCACACTCAGTACTATACATGCAGACCTCTGGGCTTCCGCACATTGGCTCCGACAAAGTGCTGAGCACTGCTCCACAAAAGTTTGACTCCGTTGTTTTCAATAGAACACTGTACACTGGCGCCGATGTCCGCGGACATTCGCCGATGTCGGATAGCAATTAGAGATGATTTCTATTTTGTCGGCGCCGCCCACTGACTATCAATGTTACGTTCGTGTGAAATTGGGTTTGGGGGTCCGAATTATATCGGAAGCGAAAGTGCTCCGCAGTGCTGTCGGAGCCAATGTGCGGCCAGCCTTAGTCGAGGCAAAGCCATGGAAATAAGAGTTACGCTAATCCCATTGACCTCTGGGTTCCATTTTTAAACAACAATGGTGACTCATGGAACCATTGACACACAGATCACCATTGACATAGTTCCAAAATAGTTCCAGGAAGTGGGCATAGAACACAGAAAGTGTGTAAAATGTTATTGATTTTAATTCAATTTTACTTCATCTTCGCTTGATATATAGTGGTTCTGTGATAGTCTTTAGCAAACAGAATGCCGCTGCCTAATTTAAAAAAAAAATCTATGTGAATCATGTCACCAACAGACTTTCTGTACCTCGTTTGTCACAAGAATTCCACAGCTCTACAGGGCCGTACACACACGTCGCTGCTAGTTACTCGCTCAGCGAATGAAGTCAATAGAATGTCAATGTGTTCCAGCGAGACTCGCAGGCACAAGCGATGCGTTGTGGGCGGATCCCGAGTTGGAAATATTGTATTGTTGCTATTGTTTTTATGCTTTTATGCCTCTGTTTTTTGTCTTTTCTCTCTTGATTTTGCATGGTTTTATATCACGATACAGCACACTGTCTTTGTGTATGAAATGCGCTATAAATAAAAGTTCCTTGCCTTGCCTAAGAATCCCACTATCTAGCAAGCATAGTACGAATTCTCAAACTCCAGTTTGGTTCTATTTCAGCTCGACTAATGTGTAGACCTATACATGACGTTTAGAACTGACTAACTCAAGGGGAAGTGTGAAATGAGTTTATCTCCAGAAATGCTACGGTAGTGGGGAAACTGAAGTATTTTCTCCTATCCAGACCCATTGTAAAGCATGGCTATTGAACTACAAAAATGGCCTCTTTAAAGTGTGTATACAGTACATTTTGTTGGGGCATCCTCTATTGCAATGACATTGGTCTGTAACCTTCTCTCTTCTTGTGTTCTTGTCATCCCCAGACAAGCTTCTGTTTGCGATACGTGGACGCTTCGTGGAGAAGGTGAGCATGTTTATTTATTAATCAATAGGTCTGAGGGTGTGTAGCTGCTCAATCACATGACTGCTGGCGTTTCAGAGAACGGGATGGAAAGATGCATTATCTGATATCTCTCTCTCTCTCTCTCTCTCTCTCTCTCTCTCTCTCTCTCTCTCTGCCTACACAACTGTAAACTAGCATTAGCTCTTTCTCTCCTTTATAGGTGACACTGCCAGTCATCAATTGTTTACTAGACTCCTTCCAATAGCAAATTAATAAATTCAAAAATAGGAAGCATGACAGCCCTATCTCTAACCCTTCCTCCATCTTTCTCTCTCTCTCTCTCTATCCCTCCCCCTCTCTCTCTCTCTTTTAAAGGTGACACTGCCCGTCATCAAGGGCCTTCTCGACACCCTGCGTGACGCGCGGGTTCTAAACGAGGAGGAGGCGGAGTCTGTCCTGGAGGAGCAGAGTGCCCGAGCCGACCGCGCCCGCTGCCTCGTGGATACGGTGCGCAAGAAGGGACAAAAAGCCAGCCAGAAGATGGTGGACGCACTCCGCGATCAAGACCCTAGCCTGGCGGAGACGCTCGGACTATAGGGGGGGCCAGGGTTCGAATCTCGAGGGGTGCAGGGGGTGGGGTGTATGGAAAATATTCAGCAATAAGATACAACGATGATCTGAACATACGGTGTGCTGAAAGGGCCAAAGATGCTGCAGGATCTGAAGGAGCAGGACTGTAACACGGCAGAGACACTCAAACTGTAAAAGAGGAACACAAGGGATTGGGCAGCTGTGGCCAGGTGGTTAAGGAGTTGGACCGTAGATCAGAGGAGTGCAAGTTCTTTTAAAAATATATATATTTATTTTTTGTCTTTTTTAACTTTATGTATGATAGGACAGTGAAGATGGTGACAGAAAGCAAGTAGGGAGAGAGACGGGGTAGGGCTGGCAAAATACCCTGTACCAAGGCACCTAACCCCACACTGCTCCAGGGACTGTAACCAATAAAATAATGTAAAATAACTGTAAGTCGCTTTGGATAAAAGCGTCAGCTAAGTGTTATGTAATGTCATGGAATGTAAAAGACAGAGGCAATGGGATTATTGGTGGACCAGGGTTCGATTCCTGAGGGGTGCGGGGGGTGGGGTGTATACGGTAGACGCAGGGAGCCAGCCGGAAGATGCTGGAGGGTCTGAAGGAGCATGACATGACATTACATTACATTACATTGCACTTAGCTGACGCTTTCATTTATTCAAAGCGACTTACAACTATTGCTTTTCAGGGTATTGGTTACAGTCCCTGGAGCAATGTGGGGTTAGGTCCCTCGCTCAAGGGCACTTCAGCCATGGATGGAGGTGTAGGGAGAGGTCAGGGGGGGATTCGAACCGGTGTCCTGTCTATATGAGCGACCCGTCGAGATGTGATTCTCTTCGCTACTGAGCATGCGCACGCATGCGCACACCCTCGCGGTGGTTTTCGCGGGTGATTGCCCATCGAATTGTGAGACCGCAAATTACGATAGGATCCCCTGAGACTGTCAACTTTAGTGACTCAAACTGTAGCCTATGTCCTCCTGAGGTTACCACCAGTCATCCATAGCCTACAGCCTGTCCACCGACTGCCATGGACTGAAAGTTACGATACCGGTATATCCCCTGGGGGGGAAACGGGAAATAGCGTGGATCATCCAGCAGATCATTGGAAAATCTGCGAAATAGCGTGGCCTCGTACATTTGCTACTTTGTTGCCTAACCGTAATCGCTCACACACTCAGCCTCGAACATTGTAACATCGATCAGAAAAGACTATTTATGGAGGCGTTCTCATTGCAAAATGAAAAAAATCGCCACCTCTGCTGTCAAAATGCTCCCTCCACCCTTTTCACTCAAGAATTTGAATCGACTGCATTGTAACATGCCTCAACATGGTAATATGAAATGCACTGGTGGGGATGTTATGAAGTAATGGTTATTAAAACAGTCCTACGTGGACCGATTGCAACGCCTTCCGCGGAAAGTCGAGGTCGCTCATTTAGATGAGGCAGCGCAAATCGATAGAACACCACTATCGAGTAGGGCGACCGGTCGCTCATCTCGACGAGGCAACACATCTCGACAGAACACTGGCAACCCCTAGATTGAAAGAGCAACTGTCTAACCACTAGGCCACGGCTGCCCCCACGGCACGGCTGACCCTTCGCTGGCTGAGGTGCTGAGACTATGAGGCAGCATGAGGGGCAAGGGTTCGAATCCCGAGCGGGGCCCGACAGCACCATTGTACTATGGGGACCAGAGAGAGGATGTATGTATGTATGAGGGACCAACTCAAGCCATAAACAGGGCTGGTAGTATTCAGACTCAGTGCCTGATTTCAGGCTTGACAGAGTGTGACTGCAAGAATAAAATGTAGATGTATGTATGAGGGACCAATTCAAGCCATAAAAGATGCAAAGGTAGGCTAGATATGACCAGAGGTGTCAAAAGTAAAAGTAAAAACAAGGACACTCAGTTTCCTTCCAACACAGGTAGATCTGTGCACTCGTCTCACGATCAGTCGACTCTGCACTGGTTGGATCCAGTTTGTGGCAGCTTCTTGTTGGGTTTTTGTTGTTTTTTCAGTAACAACACAGTCTACGTACCTCATTAGGGACAGTGGGGTAACTGGTGTAACAACATCTTGTGCTGGGGTTGGACTTGCACCATGAATTTACTGTTGACACAGACAGACAGACAGACAGACAGACAGACAGGTAGGTAGGTGGGTGGGTGGGTAGGTAGGTAGGTGGGCGGGTTGGTAGTGTGTCGGTCGATTGATCGGTAGATCGATAGATCGATAAAATAAAAGGGTCAGATCCTGGGTCGGTGGTCCAACAAAAGCTTATGGGTACCAGAGGTGTCCATTCCAAAGTCAAAACTATAGCAATACCAATAGCAACAGCAATACCATTTCATAAAGACAATCTGAACAAACGGTGTGCTAGAGGGACCAAAAAGGTCGGGTCAAAAGATGCTGGAGAATCTGAAGACCCATCACTGACAGTTACTGTATGTACTGTACTACTAGCACTACTATGGTTCCAGAACAACTTTTGTCTACAGTACATGTAGGTTTCAGAACAACATACAGTACATGTAGGTTTCAGAACAACATACAGTACATGTAGGTTTCAGAACAACATACAGTACATGTAGGTTTCTTGTATACAAACATTCCTGTCTGTGCGCACAGCTGAGGATCCCTTTGCAACCTCTCATTTTTTGGAAACTGCTGTCACTCAAAACATGTGCTCACGCGATCGGGGTGGGCTCACAAGTCCAACAGCAACCTTTGGCCAGAAGTGTACGATCCAAAATCAAGGAGGGCGAGTAATTAACTGCACACTGATCCACTCCCTTTTAATTTTAGTTATCTATTTTATTTATATGCAATGTCAACATTTTATCTTGAAACTGAAACCACTTTACACTGAGACTACACCATGTTTCAAATGAGATATTTCTTCAGTTCACACAAGGAAGAGCGCGACACTGCTCTCACTCTGATGAAGGCCTAGTGCCGAAACGTCAGCACCAAAGAAAAAAGAACAAAAGTGGTGAACTGTGAAGAAGCCTTGTGTGAACTGAAGACTGAAGTACCTTGAAAAGCTGCACCTGCTGAAAAAGAAACCTTCAAGGTGTGCGGGCTCTCAAAAAAAAATTGTCAAATGAGATATTTCTCAAATAGTCAAACTGTCAATATGCTTGAACTCACCACCTCCTATAGTCAACCCTCCAGTTTGGGCATGGGAGGCGCATCACGATACCGCTGGGCTAAAGGACCAGACTGATAGCTCAGCGCTAGCTACTGATACTGCATGAGGCTTCGGGAGGATGGTTTGCTAACGTTGTACAGCGAACTCTACCAGTTGGCATTCAGTACACAGATTATTACACAAAACAGTTTCAATGGATTTTTATTCTGATAAAAAAGGTGAAGATTGTGCACATCATCCCTGGAAAAGGTGCAGGACGAAGGCTGACTAGTTTTCAGAGTGAGGAGTCCACACACTTATTTTTTTTTTTAAACTATTAGTATTATTTCATGGCTGTATTTTAAGTGTACAGACTCATCACTCTGAATACTAACGAAGTAAAACTTGTCATTTGTGGAAATTCGAAGCATTCGGTGATATCATTAGTAAAGCAGGTTAAATTAAGAGGTAGCCTAAATCATCTAAAAGAACTCCAAGCTCCTCTTTCAGATGATTTACCTCTTAACGTAACCTGCTTTACTCCTGAACCAGCTTCTTCTTCTCTGATGCTCTGTAGTCACGCTTGCATTAACCACCTTCTATTTTCATTGCTGTGATGACTATCACCATATCACCAAATGATCCAGAGCTACCTGCCTGAGTCACCTGTTTGCTGCTTTGTAATGGCATTTGAGTATAGGCCTACAATATGCTGTCTTAAACTGATGTATTTATCTATCTGCCAGAAACCTTTTTATTGTTGTTTTCTACTCAAACATGTGTGTATGTGGTCTGAAGCAGTTCCTTTTCTAAAGGTTGTAGGATTTTAAATTACGGTAATAAACTATTTAAACCGTAAATATTTGTGAACAATGCTTTTTTTAAGGGGGGGCGATTGGTGACATAATAAAGGAGACATGGACCAATTAATCAAAATTTGTTAACAAATGGCACATGGGGCAATATAGTGACCTGCCTTAGGGCGTCCTTGAAGACAACATGATGACAGACTAGTGTTCCTGACCAATTATCTGTAGCCCACTTACTGTAAAGGGACACTGTGCAGGAAATGGTCAAAAAAGTACTGCAACTATGCTGTTCATTGAAATTGGGCTGCCTATTGACAAATTTGATCTTTACATGACAGTTTATTAAATATTTTCTAGTATGGTCCAAGTACAGTCATTTTTGCAGCTAAAAAAGGCTATATTTGGAAATTCAAAATGGCGGACCATGGAGAAGATCCTCCTTTTCATGTATGAAAAGTGCAATTTTTCCAGTCAGAATGAATACTTAGAATTTGATGCTGGTGGTAAGTATTCATGAAAAAGGTAACATTAGGGAATGGGCAGCATGAATTCTGGAAATAAACAACTAAAAATCTCACACAGTGTCCCTTTAAGATTTAAGCTTCATGCTATTGCCTTTTACACAAATATTGAGGTTCAGTCTTGTTACACTGTATATTACACTCTACATTTAAATAACATTCTGCACATGCATCTCAGCTCTTTACTTTTGTTGTAACCTTTAGCTGAGCGTCATAACAGTCTGTTTTAAGAACTCCATCCAGCTAACGGTACATGCACACCAACAGCGCGGACATCCACAGTACATCCACAGAACGTGTCCGTTATCAGTCCGAAACGGTTAGAATGCTTGAAAAGAAATCATGCCTTGCACACAGGAGCGCGGTGTAAGTGCGGTGCATGTCCGTGCCAACCGGACATGTCCGCGTTGCTCCTTGAAAACAGAACTATCCGCGTTCAATGCACGGCTCCCATTGAAAATGAATGGCTGCTACGTTGACTGTGCAGTGTGCAAGGCAGCCCGCGAACCTCTCAGACTCGCACTGCTCACGGAGACGTTAAGAAATGTGCCGTCCCTGTGTGCATGTACCGTAACTCTGCTCAGACACAAGCACGTTAGCTGAGCGTCATCAATTCAATTCAATTCAAAAGTGCTTTATTGGCATGACAAAAGAAACTTTGTATTGCCAAAGCATGGTACATAACATATATAAGACAACAATAAGAGGAACAGTAAGACATAATAAAATTATACCGTGTGTGTGTGTGTGTGTTCGTTGTGTGTGTGTGTGTGTGTGTGTGTGTGTGTGTGTGTGTGTGTGTGTGTGTGTGTGTGTGTGTGTTCGTGTCTGTGTGTGTGTGTGTGTGTGTGTGCATGTAGAGTGTGTGTGTGTGCACGCGTGTCTCAGTTTGTTTGTGTGTGTTTCCGTGTGCATGCGTGGGTGCACGCGTATGTCCATCCACACTCCTTGAGAGTATTTCAGTGAATATTCGAGCACATAAGCACAAGGTATTCAAATAATACATATAATATACAGTATGTAGGTACAGTCCCAGGAAAAAGTTTGTACGCCCTTTGAAATTTCTTACCTTTTTGTCAAAATTGGTTATAAAACATGGTCTGATCTTCCCGGAAATCACAAGAAGGAACAACCAGAGTCTGCTTTAACTAATTCAACCCAAACATTTACAAGTTTTCATATTTTCATTGGCCGTAAGATGTAAACATTCACAGGACAGCAAGGCATAAGTAAGTACACCCTTGCATTCAATAGGTTTTAACCCCAAGTTAGTCGCAATAACCTCAACCAGATGTTTCCTGTAGTTGCAGATCAGATTAACAAAACAATCTGTTTGTATCTTGTCTCCCTCTTCTTTAGAGAACTGCCTCTCGTCAGCAAGGTTTGTGCGATGTCTGGAGTGCATAGATTTCTTGACTTCATGCCATATAATCTCAATTGTTTTTTGTCATTGCTTTGACTGGGCTATTTCAGAATGTGTATTTCATTATTATGAAGCCATTCTAAAGTCGATTTGCTTCTAAAGTATGGGTTGTTGTCACATTTCAGCACCCATCCTCTTGTGTGCTTCAACTGTGTGACAGACTACCTCACTTTTTTCTGTAAAATATCTCGATAAACTTCTGAGTTCATTGTTCCACTGATAATAGCAAACTGAAAAGGGCCTGAGGCAGCAAAGTAGCCGCATATAATGATGCTCCCGCCACCATACTCAAAGGTGGAGATGATGTTTTGGTGAAGGTGTGGTTCTCCAGTTCTCCTCCAAACATGACATTGTGTGTTCCCCTGAACAATTCAACTTTGGTTTCAACGTTGGTCTACAAAATATTTTGCAGTAATTCTATGAAGCATATAAATGCTTTTTCGCAAACCTCAAAGGTGCAGCAATATTTTTTTGGACAGAAACCCCATTAATTTTAGATTGGCAGAATAAATCACATTTTTAGATATTATTGGTTACATCTCCTCTTCTGAGTATGGTGGCAGGAGCATCATTATATGCGGCTACCTTGCTGCCTCAGGCCCTTGACAGTTTGCTATTATCAGTGGAACAATGAACTCAAGTTTATTGTGATATTTTACAGAAAAAACGTGAGGAAGTCTGTCACACAGTTGAAGCACACAAGAGTATGGGTCCTGAAATGTGACAACAACCCACACTTTAGAAGCAAATCGACTTTAGAATGGCTTCATAATAATGAAATACACATTCTGAAATAGCCCAGTCAAAGCCCTGACAAAAAACAATTGAGATTATATGGCATGA
>NC_085872.1:53906542-53941542 GCF_034702125.1 Engraulis encrasicolus
CAATGCGTTGAAGTATTTTAATTTAATTTAACATTCATTTGCTCCCGAAATATCCACGGAAGTAATTGAAACTTAACAAAAATTGCCGCATCAATTCTGGAACTTGCCGCATTGAATCGGATCGCCCATGCCCTGCATTGGATTGGATCGCCCATGCCCTGCATTGGATTGGATCGCCGAATCGATCATTGTTGACACCACTAGTATATAAACTGTTCACCAGTTGTCTTGTTTCTTCTTCTTTTTTGGTTGCTGATCTTCTGCTGTCTTTTCCTCCTCAGTGTCCAGTGCTGAACCAGTTCATCTGGATGTTCTGGAGGGACGCCCAGTCAGACTGAATGCAACACATCATGGAGACAGCAGTGTCATTGACAGGAGGTGGACTCATAACAGAACCAGAAGGGTATTGACCTACTTGTCGTGGCGCACCACTTGGTTACACAGATTCAATCCCCTCGAAGACACAAGACACCACAACAGAAGAATCAGTTTTACAGGTTTATTTTCAAGGGTCAGCAGCACACTGATGGTAACAGACAATTCCCCACCCCCGACCCAGAACAAGAGTGGCTTCAGTCATGCAATACCACAATACACCCACATTAGGCACATCAGAGCACAATCAGTCAGGGATTTAACACAGCAACCAGTTCATAGCAAAGTTCCACAGCACACAATGGTCACAGCAATGTAGTCATCCTGAATAGTCAAACCCCGAGTTAATAATAGAAAAGAAAGAAAATTACATCAAAATAACAACCAAAAATAATTACACCCAAATAACAATATCGACACACAATAGATGGCACAGCAATACCAAGGATCACTCGCATGCAGCTAGGAATCACAGCACACCTATTAGTAACCCCATGACCACATAGAGACCACATGCCATGGACCTAAAAGTAAAACAGCAACCCACACGCTAGCAAAAGGTCTACTCGTATGTTACACTACTCTACTCGCAACAATTCCTGACGTCATTTAGCAATGATGCGTTGCACCATCTAAGAGGAGTTCACGGGGATCTGCTCAGTACCAAGCAGATGGGCTGCTACCAAACACAGAGTAAAGAGTCCACGTTGGGTCGGCGGCTTCCCCACGCCGACCCAAAAAAACAAAAAAAACAAACAACAACTTAGCTGTGCTTCCAGTCCACTTATGACCCCTGGGTCCGCCGTGGCGAACGGGCGGAACGGTGACCGACGGAACTCCCTTCACCAGTCCGGCTACAGTCTTCAGCTACCAACTCCCAGCAGTCCTTCCGTGACGACTCCTCGTCCCGCAGGAAGCTCTCTGAAATGACAACAGCAGCACTGAGAAGCCGGCAGTCTCTCGTAACCGTGATCACACACACACAAGCAGGACACAATAACTTCCCTTCGTTTAGAAGATAGCTAGCGTTGTATCATGTCTTTCGTCGCTGTCCTCCTGGCTCCCCACGGCCGCTCCTGCTCCCATCCAGCGCTCCTCGAGTTCCGGGTACCTCGGAACAAAACAACAGCGACTGGCACCAGGAGGAGACTAGTACATAGCTCAAGCACACAACAACTGGATACGAAGAAGAAAAGCACTTTCCTTTGACAGGTGTGTGTTTGAGCCCATCATCAACGCCGGCAGATCTGCTGGATCTCCTGCTGCTGCTAGTGGTGGTGGAGTTGTTGTGGTCGCATCCGCTGTGCCGGTTCCGTCGCGGCTTGGTGACGTCGCCGCCTTGGCCCCCAGGAAGCCCTCCTCCTCCGTGCCAAATCCCCTGTGTAGAAAAAGCATTTCTCCCACCCCGAATCAGTCAGTCCCACCAATCCGATCAGTCCATTCCTCCCGACCAATAATCCCCAGTCCATATACGGAGTCCATAGCAGTCCAGCAATTCCCACAGTAATTCACAAACAAAGGTGCTAGCCCAACAGAAAATGTACAGCACAAACAGAAAAACCCAACATGACATTCCCCCCCACTTAAACATTGGTCGTCCCGACCACTAGTCTCGGTACCTCATGGGCGGCACCCCCAGGTTCGCCCGCTGAGACCGCCGTGGACCCAACGCCATTTCAGCAGCACCCTCTGGGACACCACCCACCATCCCCCCATCATCCCCAGCTGCCACCTGCCGTGCTGGTTCGGTGGGGGATCCCACTGGCCACCACCCCAACTGCGGCCCTCCCTCAGCTTCCTGCTGCCTTACGGGCCTATCTACCCACTCACCTGCGCCTCCACGAGCCCCACTCCTCCAGTCACTGGGTGGGACGCACAGGTTGTTCTGATGGATAGTGCGCACAGGCCCATCCTTCCCTTCTGGCCGCACCACATAGACCGGTCGGTCCTTCAGGGGCTGGCTCTGGACTACATACGGCTGGGGGTTCCAGTGGTAGCCCAGCTTGCCATGCGCCCGTCGGCGGAAGTCCCGCACGAGGACCCTCTCCCCTGGCAGCAGAGGCTGGGCACGACGGCCCCGATTGAGCCGTGCCTGGTCCTGTTGCTGTCGCAGTTGTGTCCGGTCCTTCACCCGCCGGTATGCACCCTGCAGGAGGTCATGGTGCCGGCGAACCCACTCGTGCCTGGTGACCCGCTGCTCTGGCCTCACCAACCCTGCAGTCTGGTCTACCGGAAGACGGGCATGGCGGCCGAACACTACAAAGAAGGGGGCAAGGCCTGTCACACTGTGGGGCGTGTTGTTATAGGCATGCACGAGGCCTGGAAGGTGCTCCCGCCACCGTGGCTGCTCCCTCCACTCCAGGGTATTCAGCAGGCCGAGGATTGTCTGGTTCATCCGTTCACAAGCCCCGTTTCCTTGGGGATGATACGGAGTCGTCCTCACTTTCCGGCACCCGTACAATTCGCACAACTGCTGGGTCAGGTCTGCCTCAAACGCCGCACCCTGATCCGTCAGGATACGCTCTGGACAGCCGAACGGCTGGAACACAGTCCTCCACAGCACCCTTGCCGTCGTGGCTGCGGTCTGGTCTGTAGTAGGCACAGCGAAGGCGTATCTGGAAAAGAGATCGACAATTACTAATATGTACTGGTGGGTTTCCCCTGGGCGCCGTAATGAAAAATAGTCTAGGGCGAGGGTCTCCCAGGGGTAGCCACTTGCAATAGAGCATAAGGGTGCCTTGGGCCCAGCCTCTTTACGTCTAAGCACACATTGGTGACAGTTCTGGTTCCACTGGTCGGAATCCTTGCTCATCCCGATCCAGAAGAGCCGTTCCTGCAGTGCCATCAGAAGCCGGTCGCCCTTGGCATGGCCAAGCGCCACATGGTACTGGTTCCACAAGGTCTTCGTTTCAGCTGCAGGGGCCACAATTGCCACCCCCTCGCTTACTCCATCGTAGGATGGACGCTGTCTCACCAACACTCCATCTCTCACTTCCAACCTCTCCCATTCCCCCAGAAGTTGCCTCCCAGTGGGCTGGAGGGACTGACGCTCTTCCCGGGTAGGCAGCCTCCCCTCTTGCCGCCACTGACGAATCTTGGCCAGCTCCGGGTCCAGTCCCTGCCGGTCGGCCCAGGAGCTTCCCTCTTGTGATTCGGTCAACTGCTGGGGTCCCACTGCGGCCCTAGTGTTGATGACTGCTGCCACGGCCGCTTTGAGCCTGGACAAGCCATCTGCATTTTGGTGCTCAGCCCCAGGCTTATGGTGCAGCGAGAAGTTGAAGTTTGCCAGCTGGGCCGCCCACCTCTGTTCCACAGCCCCGAGGTTCGCCGTCTGCAAATGAAGCAGGGGCCTGTGGTCAGTGAACACTTGGAAAGTAGAGCCCCAGAGGTAGTCTCTAAATTTGTCCGTCACAGCCCATTTCAATGCCAGGAGCTCCAACTTGAAAGCGCTGTAATTTTGGTCATTGCGCTCCGTTTCATGGAGCCCCCGGCTTGCATACGCAATAACGCGCTCTTGTCCCTCCTGTACCTGGGCCAGCACGGCCCCCAGTCCATGCAGGCTGGCATCCGTGTACAGCCTAAACGGAAGGGAAAAGTCTGCGTAACCCAGGACCGGGGCCTTCAGTAAGGCTTCTTTGAGATCCTGGAAGGCCGCTTCACATTCTGGGGTCCAGTCAATGGGTCTAGTCTTGCTACCGCCAGCCCCCCTCAGCAACGCGTGCAGTGGCCCAGCCCTCCGGGAGAAGGCGGAGATGAAGCGGCGGTAGTATCCAACGAACCCCAGGAAAGAACGCACTTCCCGAACAGTCTTGGGGACCGGCCACTCCTGAACCGCCTCAGTCTTCTTGGGGTCCGTGGCCACGCCCCCCGCGCTTACAACGTGGCCCAGGTACTCCACGGAACGCTTGAAGAGGTGACATTTGGCCGGCTGCAGCTTCAAGCCATGTCCATGCAGCTTGGCGAACACCTGCTCCAGATGTCCTAGGTGTGAAGAGAAGTCAGGTGAGTATAAAATAATGTCGTCCAAATAAATCAACAAAAATTCATGCACTTGCCCCCCCAAGCAACGCTGCATAAGTCTCTGAAAGGTCGCGGGGGCATTGCATAAGCCAAACGGCATTCTTTCAAACTCATACAGACCCATTGGGGTAGCAAAAGCAGTTTTTTCCTTGTCAGCTGGGTGGACTTCAACTTGCCAGTACCCACTTGCCAGGTCCAGGGTGGAATACCACTGGGCCTTTTTTAAACTAGTCAGCGATTCCTCCACCCTGGGAAGTGGGAAAGCGTCCTTGTGCGTGACTTCATTCAGCTTCCTATAGTCCACGCAAAACCTCCATGAACCATCCTTTTTCCTCACCAACACCACCGGGGATGCCCATGGGCTGGCGCTGTCTCGGATGACACCGCCCTCCAGCATATCCCGCAGCAGAGTCCTCAGTTCATTGTAGAGATTCGGTGGAACTGGTCGATAGCGCTGGCGAATGGGAGCCGCGTTGCCAGTGGGGATGGTGTGGTACACCGCATCCGTGCGCCCGTAATCTTCCTCACTCTGAGCGAACACCTTCTGCCATCTCTCCAGTAGTTCATGTAGCTGGCTGGACTGGTCAGGAGTCAGCCCCTCAGTCTGCTCCAGAAGGGTAGACAAGTAGCTGGGTAGGGGATTACTCACTGGTCTCACGTCTACTACCACCGCGTCGGCTTCTTGACGCAGCACCAGCTGATTCGGTGCCTGGATGTCGTCCCACCCCAGGCGTATTACACGAGCTAGTGGCCGCCGGGAGGGTAGCTCCACTGGGTATGGGTGGGGGTTACACACCCGAAGCAGCACCTTGCCTTCCCGCAGCCGAGTTACTGCACGTCCGACACACCACTCCTGACCCCCGTGGTAGCAGTCTTCCAACAAAACGTCCTCCTGGTCGGCCCTGGGTGCCTCTGGAACGTGTGCCCACACCGCCGTCTCGGTTTGGGGTGCCAAGCGAATTGGGTCGGAGGTTCGTAGTCTGGCAAGGCCGATGTTGGGTCCCCGGTTTTCTGCTGCCTCCAGCCTCCGACATGTCGTGAAAGCCTGGTCCCAGACCGCGACTGCTTCCCTGGGGAGTGTAGACTTAAACAGAGTGAGTTGGTGGCCCCCCTGCTGCCGC
This sequence comes from Engraulis encrasicolus, assembly GCF_034702125.1. Lineage (NCBI taxonomy): Eukaryota > Metazoa > Chordata > Actinopteri > Clupeiformes > Engraulidae > Engraulis > Engraulis encrasicolus. The sequence continues at coordinate 53,912,059 of NC_085872.1, forward strand.
AGGCCCTCCCAACAGTGTTGGATAACATTCATACCCAGAATGCCGTAAGCAGGCGGAAGGTATTTATCTTCCACGACGACCACCCCCTTACCAGGAACTGCCACCCCCCCCACCTCAAAGTCCAGTACTGCATAGCCAATGTATGGTAGAGCTAACCCGTTAGCTGCCTTCAAGGTTAGCCAGGGGATGTCACTCACCTCCTTTACTTCTGAGTCTTGGAGGTGACTGCGGAACAGGCCCTTACTGAACAGAGTCACTTGTGATCCAGTGTCGAGGATGCAAGGGACTCTTTTTCCTTGAACCAGAATTTCGACTGAAGGGCTCTCCCCGACAAGGGCGGTTCGCATTGGCGCAGCCCCCGATTTCCCTTCTTCCAACACGCTCCGACTGTTCGCTGCTCTCGTCTGCGGGCAATCGCGAAGCATATGTCCCGCCTGGCCACAACCCAAGCAGATTGGACGGCCCTGGTCGTCCCATGTGGGCTGCCGCATTCGTCGAGGAGGGCGATTGGCCCCCTGTCCCCTGCTCGCAGAGGCTTCTGGCTGCTGGCGGTTGTGCTGCTAGTTTCTCATCTCTGACAGCAGGGAGGTTTTTAAATCGGTTACCTGAGCTCGCAGCTCTTCTGCCAACTCTGCTCGCAAGGCCTCCTTAAGCTTGCTCCAATCTTGTAGGGGGTCTGCTTTCTCTGGGGGAGCAGGTTGAGAAGGTTGTGGGGGGGTGCTGTATGTCCGCCGGGTGTCAAAAGTCTCCTCTTCTGTCTGCTTGCTCTCCTTCTCCAGGGCCTTGGCCTCCTTGCATGCCTCCTCAAACGTTAGGGTCGGTTCACGACGTACTCTGCGTTGAAGCTCCGTCTGCACGGCCCCGGGCAACAGTCCCAGGATCATCTGGCTTCGAAGCAACTCGTCATCAGTCCCCGCCGCCGGCTCCTTCTTCCGCCACCTGAAATGGGACTCGCGGAGACGCAAGATGAATGGGCCCACCCCCTCCCCTGTCTGCTGCTGGCATTTAAAAAACAATGATCTGAGTTTACTAACACTCTTGTCCCCCTCATACAGTTTTTCAAGTTTGTCAAATATTTTACTCTCCGAGTCCCTATCAGTGTCTTTAAGTAATTGAATTTCCCTCCTAGCCTCACCTTGAAGAGCACTCATTACAAAGTCAACTTTTTGTGCTGCAGTCAAAGTTTGTGCTCTCAAGTAGACTTCAATTTGATTTCGCCATTCGGTCAAAGGGGTTTGGTTACTCTTCCCCTCATATTTAGGCACCCACGGCCCACCCAAAAACCACGGTATCATCATCATGCTACCGGCTGCTGCCCCAGCTGGTTCGTCAGCCATGGTGCTGTGTCCTAAGAGGGGATCTGCCGACTACTGCCAAATTGTCGTGGCGCACCACTTGGTTACACAGATTCAATCCCCTCGAAGACACAAGACACCACAACAGAAGAATCAGTTTTACAGGTTTATTTTCAAGGGTCAGCAGCACACTGATGGTAACAGACAATTCCCCACCCCCGACCCAGAACAAGAGTGGCTTCAGTCATGCAATACCACAATACACCCACATTAGGCACATCAGAGCACAATCAGTCAGGGATTTAACACAGCAACCAGTTCATAGCAAAGTTCCACAGCACACAATGGTCACAGCAATGTAGTCATCCTGAATAGTCAAACCCCGAGTTAATAATAGAAAAGAAAGAAAATTACATCAAAATAACAACCAAAAATAATTACACCCAAATAACAATATCGACACACAATAGATGGCACAGCAATACCGAGGATCACTCGCATGCAGCTAGGAATCACAGCACACCTATTAGTACCCCCATGACCAAATAGAGACCACATGCCATGGACCTAAAAGTAAAACAGCAACCCACACGCTAGCAAAAGGTCTACTCGTATGTTACACTACTCTACTCGCAACAATTCCTGACGTCATTTAGCAATGATGCGTTGCACCATCTAAGAGGAGTTCACGGGGATCTGCTCAGTACCAAGCAGATGGGCTGCTACCAAACACAGAGTAAAGAGTCCACGTTGGGTCGGCGGCTTCCCCACGCCGACCCAAAAAAAAACAAAAAACGAACAACAACTTAGCTGTGCTTTCAGTCCACTTATGACCCCTGGGTCCGCCGTGGCGAACGCGATGCCAGGCGGAACGGTGACCGACGGAACTCCCTTCACCAGTCCGGCTACAGTCTTCAGCTACCAACTCCCAGCAGTCCTTCCGTGACGACTCCTCGTCCCGCAGGAAGCTCTCTGAAATGACAACAGCAGCACTGAGAAGCCGGCAGTCTCTCGTAACCGTGATCACACACACACAAGCAGGACACAATAACTTCCCTTCGTTTAGAAGATAGCTAGCGTTGTATCATGTCTTTCGTCGCTGTCCTCCTGGCTCCCCACGGCCGCTCCTGCTCCCATCCAGCGCTCCTCGAGTTCCGGGTACCTCGGAACAAAACAACAGCGACTGGCACCAGGAGGAGACTAGTACATAGCTCAAGCACACAACAACTGGATACGAAGAAGAAAAGCACTTTCCTTTGACAGGTGTGTGTTTGAGCCCATCATCAACGCCGGCAGATCTGCTGGATCTCCTGCTGCTGCTAGTGGTGGTGGAGTTGTTGTGGTCGCATCCGCTGTGCCGGTTCCGTCGCGGCTTGGTGACGTCGCCGCCTTGGCCCCCAGGAAGCCCTCCTCCTCCGTGCCACATCCCCTGTGTAGAAAAAGCATTTCTCCCACCCCGAATCAGTCAGTCCCACCAATCCGATCAGTCCATTCCTCCCGACCAATAATCCCCAGTCCATATACGGAGTCCATAGCAGTCCAGCAATTCCCACAGTAATTCACAAACAAAGGTGCTAGCCCAACAGAAAATGTACAGCACAAACAGAAAAACCCAACATGACATACTCACCAGGAAGTCAGAAGATGGTCGTACTTATAGATTACCAGAAGAAAGTGAATTTCAGTACAGAAGACTTCTCTCTGACACTGGAGAATCCTAAGAAGAGTGACAGTGGACTCTACGTGGCTGAGATCACACATGATGGAGTGTCTGAAACTACAGATACATATCATCTCTCTGTTCATGGTGAGTGTGTTATCCGATGTTGTAATTATAATTATTTTAATCCAGTTAAGAAGCAAATGAAACTGTGTGTGTTTGTGTGTGTGTGTGTGTGTGTGTGTGTGTGTGTGCGTGTGTGTGTGTGTGTGTGTGTGTGTGTGTGTGTGTGTGTGTGTGTGTGTGTGTGTGTGTGTGTGTGTGTGTGTGTGTGTGTGTGTGTGTGTGTTCCAGAGCGTGCAGCAGTCCCCATCCTGACTGTGCTGTCCAACCAGTCCAGCCCTGACTCCTGTCATGTGACTCTGAGCTGCACAGGAAGTGATGTGTCTCTGACCACCAACTGTTCCAGAACCTCCAACACCAACCACACCATCGTCTGCTCCCTGGATGATGAGGACAGGTGATGTTGTAAATAAACATTGTTCCTAAGGCCATGGGATTACTAGAATATTTGGGAATTTCACTGGAGTCTGTTCCTGACAAAGTCAGGAGGTATCAGGGAATATTGGTGTCAGTGGATGAGATCATCATTTCGATCTTACTGTGTTTAGACACAGACTGTCCTTTATTTTCAGTAGACACATATTTGTAAACAAGCAGGTGGAGTTTTACTTGCATGCTTAAACACCTTGAAATGTTGTACACTGTAAAATTACTCGTCTCTGGTATTCTAAAACCACTTAAAGATCACCCCAACATCCTTATTATCGAACATTTCTACCACACAGGTTCCTCTCCATCTCCTCCAACCAATCAACAGTCTCCTGTAACCATAGCAACCCAGTCAGCTGGAGCCTGGACACCATTGAACTCCAACCGCTCTGTCCGTTCTATGGAGGTGAGATCAACAGAATTAGAATCAGACCCAGATTCAGAACAAAAGATTACGGTAAAAAATACATGGCATCTTGGTTTTTCTATTTTGAGGAGTCTAGGAGTGTGTTTGTCATTTAACAATTGTGAAGAAGTGAATTTTGTTCAAAGTTATGCAAAATGGATTGCTTTTAGTACTTTTTCCAAAGTGTGTTGCAAGCTGCAAACTGAGTGTAAAGCAGTTTTTGTGCTAAGACTTATGCAAAAGCAGGCAAAGTTACAAAGTTACAAATAAAGTATCAAAAGAAAGAACTCTACCGCACACTTTCTTGACTTTATGCTCGTTGAGCGAGCCTGATGACACGCTGAGGCGAAACGCGTTGTTCGCTCTAATAAACAACCATAAAGTCAAGAAAGTGTACGGTAGACTTCTTTCTTTTGACGTACTGAACATTCCTGCGTCTACCAGCACCTAGGAGCTGTGCATGGAACTTTGAACTGTTACAAATAATGTACTTCAGCGAACGGAAAAGGCTGTAACCAGACTCAGAAACCAATTCAGTAGGAATCACACCACAGCATCTCAATCGTAACCAGACTCAGAATTACATTCGAGAATCAGACACAAGACTGGCAGAAATCGATTGTTATCAGGATCCTACTGGGCTCAGAATCAGAAGGTCAGAATGGGATTTAGCGCACAGTAAAATCAGACGCAGAATCAGATAACTGCAGAGCTGGGAATGATGGGTATGACAGGGACTTTCATTTGTATTCTTGTGTGTGTGTGTGTGTGTGCGTGTGCATGTGCGTGTGTGTGTGTGCGTGTGCATGTGCGTGTGTGTGTTGTAGTTGCTTCAGACGAGACTGATGGTTGCTCTCTCCCGGTTGGTCTGTCTCCATGTCAGCTGAAGGCTGTGGTGCTGTCAATCATTCTGGTTGCCATGACGAGTGTTGTCATCGGCGTTCATCTCAGAGAGAAGTTCCGCAAAAAAGACTAGAGAGGGCACTTGGTGCAGGTGTCCTACATTATTATGACATCATCACACTTCTAGAACTCACATTCAACATTTAAAAAATGGCAGTTGCTCCAGCTTTTTGTCACAGACACACACACCGAGAAAACACACACACTCTCACGCATGCACGCAATATCACAGACACACATTTTTACGTTTTAGAGGACAAGCCCTCACATGCAAGACGGTCCGACGTAAATCGTACTGATTTCTGTTTGCTGCCATTACATGAAATAAAATGTGTATGAAATCAATAACATGTGGTCAATATTTCACCTGAAGAATCATCTTTTCTCCATCTCATCTGTTTCAAAGCCGTTAGAAGTCGTCATCTGTTGATATCATATGTGTTTAGCAATAGACCTTTACCTACATTTACTTTCACTGTATTTTCAAATAGCTTTCTCATACTATGACTACTATACTATGTAATTCTCTCCTTTTTGGTCTCCCTCAAAAATCTCTCCACAAGCTCCAACTGGTCCAGAACTCTGCTGCCCGCATCATAACTAAAACCCCTTCCTTGCAACACCGATACAACCACTGGCTCCCTATCAAGTTTAGAATTAATTTTAAAATACTTCTCCACCCCTTCAAGGCTATCCACAATCTTGCCCCTCCTTTGAAACACACGCCTGCAACTATGAGTAGGTGAGGGAGAAGAGGTGGGTCTTCAGTTGTCACTTGAAGGATGGGGCCTCCCTTGATGTGCTGTGGTAGGGCATCCCATCTCTTGGGTGCATAGCATGCGAAGGCCGCTTCACCAATATTCTTTGGTGTAGGGGATGGAGTCCATATTAGCCAATTGGCATCAGCAGATCTGAGGGGACGGAATTCTCATGGTCATCAGTTTGGCTTCAGCAGCAGAGATTAAGCAAGACCATTTACAGTGCCGACCAAAAGTATTGGCACCCCTTCATTTCTGTCAGATAATACTCAATTTCTTCCAGAAAATGGTTGCAATCACAAATGCTTTGTTATTAATATCTTCATTTGTTTGTCTTGCAATGAAACAACACAAAAAAGAATGAAAAAAGTCAAAGGAATGACCATTTTACACAAAATTCCAAAAATGGGCCGGACAGAAGTATTGACACCCTCAGCCTTATACTTGGTAGCACAACCTTTAGACAAAATAATTGAGAACAACCACTTCTGATAACCATCAATGAGTTTCCTACAACGCTCTGCTGGAATTTTAGACCATCCTTGAGGTGATTTGAAGGGTGCGTTCTCCACACTGCTGTTTTAAGATCTCTCCATAGTTTTTCTATGGGATTCAGGGCTGGACTCCTACATTATGCTACAAAAAGCCAGAGTCAGCAAAGCAACTTCAAAACATCAGGGAAACTCTGCCATATTTGACTTTATGGACCGTGTTCTTTTTTTTTGAAGGCTTAATTTTTTCCAGCTAACTCAAATGAATAGAAGAAAAATAAATGAGGCCTTCAAAGATGAATTCCAGTGTGGAAGCTCTTCAGTTAGCTCTAATACAGTAGTGTGCAGTTTTCTCCCATTGACACAAACAGTCTAAAGCCGGGCTTAGGCCGTTTACACAGTAGGGGGGTGAAGCATCGGGTGACGGAAGCCATTTTTACCGCCGTTGGTCAAAATACATCAATATCAACTACCGGCGGTAGTCGGGCGTCCGCGGCACGGGAGCCGGCTCTGCTCCGCGCTGCATTTGGAAAATACAACTCGAGCATATTTTACACGCCATCGACCGCGGTGTTCCATTCAAATGAATAACACGCTAGCTTTGGCCGTTGGGGGGGATTTTGAACTAGACTGGTCGTGCACGCCGACGCTGTCAGTGTGAAAGTCAGAGTAGAACACACCGGCCGAAACTAAACAAAAAGACCTCAATCGTCTCGCTTCCGTTCCGTTCCGCCTTGGTATGTCTGACGTCTTACACTGTGCAACTTTATGCCTGATTTTGCCACGATTTGTCACTTGCACAAGTTTTTGAGAGTCGGGCCGATTTCTTGCTCAATCGCAGGTCAATCGTGAGTCTCACATTGTGTAGTGTAGGCCTACATGTGGTAGGCCTAACGACAAGCGACTTCACCTCACGATCGCGCAATCGTAGGGTCGCAATAAAATCAAAACCGTTTGAAATCCTGGTCGTGCCTCATGAGTAAATCGCACAGTTAAAGCAGTGCTACGACCTGATTTGATACTACACATGCACAAATTAATAGGACTGTGCGTTTTGCTCTTGAAAGCGTCCTCATCTCCACCTCAGGTGCGCATGTTCCCTCCTCCATGTGTCATGTCACACAGTGGGAGCATTTTGCTCGCATCCAACTGTCGGCTCGTATAGTGTGAGGACGTGAGTCATGAGATGTGAACTTTTAAATCATTAAATTCCCTCGTGTAGAGTGAGAAGGAGCTTGATACGCACGATTGAAAATACTATTGTATAGGTGAAAATAAGGAACAGTCTGCACCCCTCCACTTCCCTGCTCTTTGACATTTTTGGTAAGCTGGTGCTGTGTGTCTATGTGTGTGCGTGCGTGCGTGAGTGTGTGTGTGTGTGTGTCTATGTGTGTGTCTATGTGTGTGCGTGAGTGTGTGTGTGTGTGTGTGTGTGTGTGTGTGTGTGTGTGTGTGTGTGTGTGTGTGTGTGTGTGTGTGTGTGTGTGTGTGTGTGTGTGTGTGTGTGTGTGTGTGTGTGTGTGTGTGTACTGTGTAGTGTCTTCAAAAGAGGATGCTCCCTCAGTTAAACATCAGTTCACCATGCAGGTGTGTGTGTCCGGACGTACTGTGCCACTGGCCGTCTTCCTACTGAGCCTCCAAGCAGGTAGGAGCTTACTGTACTCTCAAATGCTACATTTAAGAATAGTTAAAGTGGTGGTTGTGCAGGTTATGTACCTACTGTACTCTCAAATGCTGCATTACATCTAAAATAGCGAAGTTAGTAAGGGGGTAGCCGTGGCCCCACGATGCTCCAGGGACTGTAGCCAATACCCTGTAAAATAACTCTTCAAGGTAGCTTACACTGTGCAGGAAATTGATAAAAAAGGAACTGCAACTATGCTGCTCATTGAACTGGGTTGACTATTCCCAAATTTGATCTTTTCATGAAAGTTTACTGAGTGTAGCGAAGGAGAGTAGAGTTGCCCAGTCAGGACTCAAACCCGGACCTTCTGGGGTAGTAAACTGGGGCTCTGACCGCTACACCAAAGAGCCAGGTCAGAAGGTCTGGGTTCGAGTCCCAGCTGGGCAACTGTACTCCAACTCGCTACACTGACTCATAAACTAATATTTTCCAGTATGGCCCAAGTACAGTCATTCTTGCGTACGTATGAAAAGTGCAATTTTTCCAGTCATAATTAATACTTAGAATTTGATGGTGGAGGTAAAATTCATGAAAAATGTAACATTAGTGAATGGGTAGCATGGATTCTGGAAATAAACTACTAGAAATCTTACACAGTGTACCTTTAATGATTAGTCTTTAGTAGGCTAATCGGTCATATCATTCTGGTATAGCTCATGACAGGGGCCATGTCTTAGCAAGTGTGTTTATGTACAAACCCCAACTCATAGAAGTTGGGACACAAGGTAAATTGTGAGTAATAACAAAATACTGCCATTTTCAAAACATCTGATTGTTACATTAGATGAAGAATGGCACAAAGAAAACATATCAGCCATCAAAACTGACCAAAATTATTGTTTTGGGAGATATTCATGAATATGTAAAAACAACACGTTTCAAAAGAGTTGGGACGGGGACAATAAAAGGCAGCAAATCTTAACAGTTAAATACATTAACCAAATGTCGAGGAAGACTAAAAACAAAACAAAGAACAACACTTAACAGTTAATAGCATTAACCAATCAGATGATTTCGTATAAAAAGCAGTGTTAACTCCTGCCTTGGACATGATTTCAACAGCTTAAATGGTGGGTGTATTCCTTGTCATGTTTTGCAATGTTTTCCTTTCTGTAGTGCTTACAGTGTGACAGGTCTTGACCAAAAGCCAGCCGATTTATCACCTGCTGCCAGTCCTTAAGATGGAGTTAAACTGTTAAAATATAGTAGAGAATGCAATTTGTCCTTACTATGTGGCAGTAACTGGAGATCTCCCTTCAAAATATAATGCATGAGTGGCTTTTCATGCTGTTTAAAACCCATTCATATCATTCAGCACTGTATTTAACTCTACAGAGATGAGTGATAACAACTTAACCAATGCACTACTGCACCCCCATGCCATAATGGAGGCTGACTTCCGAAGTTAGTACTAACACAAGTTGAATGGTCCATTTTCACTGTAGCACAGGATGTGCAAGACTATTCAATTTAAAAAAGAATTGACTTCTGCAATTGTTGATGACTTCTATAAGCAAAGGACAGTTTCCCATGTCTTCTGGGTCTATTTCAAGTGAGCTCGGATGCATAGGAGAATGTTAACCCTCTGGGCGCTAGAGGTTTTTGCCCAAAACTGATGATTTTGACATGTCATATTCAAAAGGCTGTGGCTTGACATAGGTAATAGATAGAGCCTGACAATTAATGAGACAAATATTGAGGATGAACCAAAAGTTTATTTTAGGAGTAAATTATCCCATCTAATTTGCATAGTATGACGTAAGGAGTTACTTCCACAATGAACGCGGTTTGTAGTTTTGTAGTTTTCTTAAACAAAATAGGCGTCCCAATGTGTTAAGAACTGAAGTAAAACATGTCTGCATTACATTTGATATCCTATTTGAAAAAAAAACGAAAAAAAAAAACATTTTATACAATACGGCATCTCGTTGACGAAAGTCGCCTGTAGCGCCCAGAGGTTTAAACCCCTCTATCATGTGCACACATGAAGCATTCTTAATAATTTTTCAATAGCTGTAATTCTTGGAGTGCTAGACTGAGACTACAGCAAATATATATTTCATGATGTCATGAATCTATACAATGATTTTAATGACAAAAATATCTCTTATACACAATCAATCATGATAAATAAAGGGAATTAAAAATGTATTACTAACTATGATAATTAGTCCCTCTGACTTCATTATAGGACTAGGTGTTAAAGTCCCTTCATGTTCATAACAGGTGATGGTGGAGTGGGGTTTAGTGATGGCCATGTGGTGCCACCATCGCAACACATCGTCAGTTGTGTATCCTGCATCATTGGGTGTTTCGGCCATTTCACACAAAACACTCTCATACAGGTTGGCCCACCACAGGCTGATCAGACCTGGGTGTGTGCTGTACGGTGGCATCACATGGTCACCTGGCAGCCCATGTTGTGTCCCTACGCTTCAGCCACAGCCAGTGACTGCTCTCCTCAGCTGCTGCAGACAGCTCTTTGATGGCCCTCCGTTGGGCCTGCCCTCTGACACCGATCTCCTTGAGAAGCCCCGTGGTGCTTCTGGCCACAAAGCCCCTGCAGCCCACCTCCACAGGCCACACCTTCACATTCCAGCCCCGCCCCTCTGCTTCCGCTGCAAGGTCGGCATACCGCAGCCTCTTCCTTTCATACGCCTCCCCAATTGAATCCTCCCATGGGACGGTGAGCTCCACAATGAAGACACGCTGGCAGGAATTGGACCATAGGACCAGGTCAGGGCGCAAGTTTGTTACTGCGATTTCAGGTGGAAAGCGGAGCCTCTGATTGAGGTCCACCCGCATTTCCCAGTCCCGGGCCATGGTCAGTGGGCCCACCTCCAAAGGAGCTGGCTTGGCTCCCCTTTTCTCCCCTTCCCGGACAAAAGGTGTCTTCCATGGGGCAGCTGGTTGGGAATTTGGAGGCATGGCATTGGTGGTTTGTCTTTTCTCCTCAAGTTTAGCAGCCAAACACTTCAGCACCTGGTTGTGGCGCCAGGTGTACCTTCCTTGGGTCAGGCTGGTCTTACAACCCACCAAGATGTGCTTTAGGCTTGCAGGAACTGCACACAGGGGACAGGCTGGTTCCTCTCCATACCACAGGTGTAGGTTGGTTGGAGAGGGCAGCACGTCATACGTGGCCCTGAGGATGAAACTAAGCCTGTTGGCCTCCATGCTCCACAGCTCGCTCCATGTTATTTTCCTCCTCTCAACACTCTCCCACCTCATCCAGCGGCCTTGCTGTGCCTGGGAGACTGCCTTGGCGCACCTAGCTGCTTCCTCCTGCTGGCGCACCTCTTCCACCACCATGTGCCGTTGTTCATTTGGCTTGGCCCTTTGCCATGTGGGTGTTGTTGCTTGCATGCCAAGACCACTCCTGCCATGCTGGACATGCCCTACTACATCCCGGTGCCTGAGAGCGGCCTTTGCTACTGCTACTGCTGCCGATGGTTTCCATTTTCTTCCAGTAGCTAGAGTTGGCGCTGCACCTCTGACGAAAGGATCCCGGGAATCAGTGAGGGTCATTTCCAGCCTTGTTTTGGCACACTTGTACTCTTCCACAAGGCTTGACACTGGAAGGGAGAGGGCTCCATTGCCATACAGGCCTATGCTGCTAAGGCATTTGGGCAGTCCAAGCCACCTCCTCACCTGTGCACTCACCAGCCTCTCCAGTCGGTTGGCATGGGATAGAGTGACCTCGTAGATGGAAATTGGCCACATGAGGCGGGGCAGCAATCCAAACTGAAAGCACCACAATTTCAGCTTTCCAGGGAGAGCAGTGTTGTTTATCTGCTTGAGGCCATTGATGGTATCCTGCTTGAGTTGCTCCACCTGCTTCGAGTCTTTGAGCTCTGCGCTGTACCAGCGGCCAAGACTTTTGATAGGCTTCTCCAGAACTGTTGGTATTGGCTCGTTGTTGACGTGGAACCTCTCATTTGTAAGCTGGCCCTTGACAATGGATAAGCTGCGGGATTTGCTAGGTTTGATCGCCATCCGTGCCCCTTGGATGTTTCCCTGGAGTTTGTCAAGTAGGCGCTTGGTGCATGCAGGTGTTGTTGTTATTGTTGTCATGTCATCCATATAAGCCCTGATTGGAGGAAGACGCAGCCCATTCTTCAGCCGTTCCCCTCCAACAACCCATCTCGATGCTCGTATGATGAGCTCCATAGCCATGGTAAACGCCAGTGGAGAAATGGTGCAGCCCGCCATAATGCCAACCTCGAGGTGCTGCCAGGCAGTTGTACTAGCCTGGGCTGTGACACAGAACTGCAGGTCCTGGAAGTACGCTTTGACCAGCCCTGTGATGGTCTCTGGGACTTGGAAGAAGTTGAACGCTGTCCACAACATCTCATGTGGCACAGATCCGAAGGCATTGGCAAGATCTAGGAACACCACGTGCAGGTCTTTCTTCTCCTTCCTTGCCATCTGTATCTGGTGCCAGATGACATTTGTGTGTTCCAGGCAGCCTGAGAATCCTCCTATTCCTGCTTTCTGCACTGAGGTGTCTACAAAGTTGTTCTTCTGCAGGAAAGCTGAGAGTCTCTGAGCCACAACACTGAAGAACATTTTTCCTTCCACGTTCAGGAGACTGATCTGACGGAATTGATCTATGTTCGAAGAGTTCTTCTCTTTGGGAATCAGGATCCCTCCCGCCCTTCGCCATGCCTTTGGTATGATCCCTTTTTCCCATGCCACTTTCATTAGCTTCCAGAGGTACCTCAAGACTCCTGGCGTGTTCTTATAGAGCCTATATGGAACGCCATTGGGGCCAGGGGCTGATGCTGCTCTTGCCCGCTGTACTGTCCTCTCAATTTCGCTCCATGTAGGGGGCCTTGTTTCCATCTGGTGTTCAGCTGGTTGTATTGGTGGCATGTCACCCGGAATGCTGGCTGGCATATGTCTCTGGTTGTCGGAGTAGGTCTTTCTCAGGTGCTCCTCTAGTTCACTAATGGGTGCTCTGAGGGTCCCTGATTTCTCCTGGACGAAGAGGGTTTTCACAAACTTGTAGGGATCTCTGTAGAAGGCACTCCTCGTTCTCTCCTTCTTCTTATGTTGCTTTCTCAAGCATTCAGCTCTCCTCAGCGTTGCCAGACGCTGCTTGATGTCACCTTGCAGTGCCTCAAGTCCTTTTCTCTCCACTTCTGTGGCCCTCTTCCACTGCTTTCTCAGGCCCCTTCTTTCCTTCACAAGCCTTTCGATCTCTCTTTGCCTTCTGGACTTGTGATGAGATTGTTCCTTCGGTCCCTTGCAGCGCTCGCTTTTCAACCCAAATCTCTCTGCTCCATAGCTGTAGATGATTTCTCCAATCTTGTCCAGCTTTCTCTCTACACCTCCTTTCAGCCCCTCCAGGAGATGGACTATGTCAGTGTTGATGGTTTCCCACTCCTTTTTCTGGCAAGATTTAGGCCACAAGATTTGAGGCTTTCGTCCCTCCATCTTCCTCTCTACTGCGGTCTGTGGCTGGGCGGGCTCCGGGCTCATCTCTGTGGGTGGATACATGCCTGGTTGAGCTTCGTCTGGGGTTCTGATACCCTGTGGTCTGTGGTGAGTGTCCTGCCGCTGGGCTTCAATCGACTGATTTGCCCTACCTCTGAGAAAGTAGTGGTCAATGCGAGGCCCCTCGCCAAGCTCTCTCAAGCATTTCTTCCTGCCCTGATGGATCTTGAGACCCTTCTCGGATGTTATCTTTTTCCAGCCACAGATGCAGCTTTGTAACTTGTGTCCCGCCAAAGCTGCTGTTCCATCACCTGCCGTGCTAAACATTTGACTCGTTGTCGTTTCCGTTGCAAGGTTCGTTACCATGTGGTCAGCCGATGAGTCATCTTCCGCCCCCACTCTCGCAGACTCCAGGGGTATTTTTCCTTTCAAACTTTTCGTAGCCGTATTGGGTGGAACCGAATCACTGTTTAGTGACCGGATCCTGCCAACATGGGTAGCTAGCCCCTGCAGCCCCGATGGGGTCTATTCCCTCCTGCCAGCAGTCTCTCCAAGCTGTCACCAGGTCTTTCCCAGGTCGTCATCTGCTCTTTCGCAGTGGTCACTGGTTTTGACACCAGACATCAGACTTCATTATAGGACTAGGTGTTAAAGTCCCTTCATGTTCATAACAGGTGATGGTGGAGTGGGGTTTAGTGATGGCCTGAATCTTTAATTCTGAGTGACTCAGCCTCTCTGTGATGGTCTTATACCTGGACACTCTTATTGTCCATCAGTACTATTCATTTTGAAATGTTCTTCTTTGTTATTTTATCTTATTTGGATGTTTATTACATTTCACCGATCCCCGTCCCAACTTATTTGAGACGTGTTGCAGTTATCAAATTACAAATGAGAACGTGTCCCCCAAAACAATATTTTTTTCCTCAGTTTTAACACTTAATATGTTGTCTTTTCACTATTCTCCATCTAATGAATGGATTGAATGTTTTGAAAATGATAGCATTTTGATTTTATTCACAGTTTACTGGTTGATTAATGTGAGGAGCCCCTCCCCTACATGGTAAAATTGTTCAATGATTTTTCACAGCTAGTTAGCAAAAACTAGCCTGGCAGGCCGGAGGAGTGCAGACTCCATTTATACACACAGCTTCCACTGCACTGACTGCACTGAGGCCTCTGCTCTCCCCTGGAGTAATGATGTGGAGTTGAGCTCCATCTAGTGGCCAGATCACAGCATTACACCTCTGCCCTCAACATGCACTTGCAGCATACAGCTGCAATAACATATCTGTTCTCCTCGGGAGTCATATTAATGTGGAGTTGAGCTCCATCTGGTGGACAGATCACAGCAGTACACCTCATGCCCTTCAGCAGGTTATGTCTGTCCGATGAGTCATTTTGCAAACAATGTGTATTTTATGTTGGCTTAAAAAGTATGTTCTCAAGGCATTTTAATGACAAGAATTCACACATAGACGAAAGGACATTTGAACAGGCATTAAAAAGATGCAAAACTCAAAAACCTTTCGTAATGAAGCTCTTCAAATGCACTGTCTCTCGCAAATAGCTCAACATATCCTCAACTTCAGTGAAGAAAATGAAAACCTGTGTTTTTTCAATGTGATTATTGTGTGTGTGTGTGTGTGTGTGTGTGTGTGTGTGTGTGTGTGTGTGTGTGTGTGTGTGTGTGTGTGTGTGTGTGTGTGTGTGTGTGTGTGTGTGTGTGTATGTGTGTGTGTGTGTGTGTGTGTGTGTGTGTGTGTGTGTGTGTGTGTGTGTGTGTGTGTAAAATACACACACACACAGGAAATGACCCAGTTTAGAAGCTAAAAAGGCCACAAGTGACACGAGACCAAAGGTTCTCATGTGTCTTCTATAGACTGACTGCTTGAAGGAGATACAACACAAACTGCGTCCAAGTTTACAACTGATTGTTTCTATATCTGATTTTAAGCTGAAAGGTCCTAATCGCCTGAATTTCTGGCTATCAGGAGCAGCTTCAACTGCATTAACACAACCAGAAAAACTCAGTACAGTAACAAGGCAACAGGCGTTCCGGAATGAGAATCCTGCCATCTGTGATGCTGATCTTAGTCTTGATAACAGAGGGTGAGAAAAAGCTACTTATTAATGCTTACTTGCACATTGCTTAATGATTAGTCTTTAGTAGGCTAATCGGTCATTTCATTCTGGTGGTATAACTCATAACAGCGGCCATGTCTTAGCAAGTGTGTTTATGTACTATTCTTACTGGATGATTATTACCTTAACGTGAAGAGCCCTACCCCTAAACATGGTAAAAATTATTCAATGATTTTTCACAACTAGTTGGCAAAAACAACTCACCAGCTTTCTACAAGCATTACAGTCATTTGAGTTAACTGTCTAATCATAATAGTACTTTTCAACCTCAATCAAGAGGCAGTTTTGAGCTAACCCTACTAACAATTTTTAGTTCTACGTAGGTTCCTGGAACACAAGCCCTTGGTTCCAGTTTAGTTCTGGGTACGTCCCCAGAGAGTCATGTTTGGTTATTTTTCCGTTCTCACTTGGTTGGCAGGAAAGTTTAATTTTCGTTCCTAGAATGTTATATGTGTAGTTCCCATTCCGTTCCCTTATTGTTCTCTCTCCCTCACTTTATTCCTGTTCATGTCATGTTTGTTCCCTTGCCGTTCCCATATGGTTCCCTTAACCTTGTTGGTTGCATATTTGGTTCCTTAGACATGCTCCTGATGTTCCCCCAACCTTGTTTATTATTGTGAATGTGTTTTGGTCCTGCCCCACTATCTCTCACCATATTTGAGGTACCCTGATCATGGTACTTAAGCACCTCCCATCCTCCACCATGACTGAAACACCCTGCGTCTGGCATCAGTTTGGCACACTGCTCTGTTAAAATAACGTGTTAACTTGCTGAAAACATGTATATGTTCATATTATACATATCAGTCTATGCTGTTCTGTACCATGATGTGAGAGAAATATTAGCTGAGTATGTATGAACACAATCTAGTAGGGATTAATACCATTTTTTTTCCTTAATGAAATTTAAAGCTAACCATACCATCTACATCAAGTGCACAATGGAGCAAGCAATGTAACATGTGCTGTTACTGACTAGCTCACAAAGCAAGGCACAAGATGTATCTAACAAATACCATACGCCAAAAGCGCTGTTAGCTTGCTTGCAAAGCAGATAAACAAGCGCTATGCTGTGCCATGCTGACCAGCCAGCAGGCAGGCAGGCAGGCAAATGACTAGAGCACTCTGACAGTCCAGGTTTATATACAGGCTCAAGAGTACCATGTGACCAGATTGATTAGGAGTTTTTCAGGTGCAAGCAATTGAATCATGATATACCAGCCCTAGGTAATTAGGTTTGGCCAGGTGCTGATAGACAGATTGGTTGCAAGGGGCCTGCTTGTTACCGGCAAAGGTGTAACAAGTTCTCAAGTTATTTCTTTCACTCACCACATCTTTTGTGTGATGTTGTGTGCACAGCCAAACCTTAGATCAACCCAACCAAGTTGAGTTAAATGAATGAAATGGAATTAAAAAAAAAAAAAATAGATTGTGTACATGATTAAATCTGGAGGAAATACTGTTATGAATATGTAGACGTATATGATTTAATCGGATGGACAGTCATCATTGCTTATGCTCTGAACAACACAGTATAAACAAAGTTGGGGGAACATCAGGAGCACGTCTAGGGAACCAGACGTGACCAGACCTATAATGTAACCATCAAGGTTATGGGAACCATATGGGAACGATGAGGGAACAAACTTGAAAAGCATTTAAGGTACGGCGAGAGAACGGTGAGGGAATGGAATGGGAACCACACATATATCGTTCTGGGAACTTAAATTAAACTTTCCTGGCAACCCAGTGAGAACCGAAACAGAACCAAAAATGACGTATCCGAAACGTATCCAGAACCGAACCGGAACCAATGGCTGCTTGGTTTTTACTGTAACCAAAGGGAACGTTTCTAAGTGGTAGATTTTGGTTTGGTAATAACCCCAACCTTTAGAGAACCAAAAGTCAAACGTTCTCTTTACGTTCTGTGTTACTAGGGAATGTAAACTTCTGTTGGATATCAGATATGAAAAGAGGTTGTATGTCTGTGTCTGACACTGGTAAATTCACTTATACAGTAAACAGCCTTGATTTTTTTCTGGAACACTATTTTGTCCCTCTTGTATTTTGTTCTGGAATCCAGAAAAGCAACAGGTAACCTATGACAAGTGAACATGTTCAAGCCAACAGAGTTTGGCTGTTGCGCCTCTTGTGCTGTGGAATTTGCTGCTATGCTACATCGCTACTGGAATAGTTTGCTGTGTGTGTTTGAGTGGTTGAACTTGGCTCAGTCCAGACTCGAAGCCTGTTTGTCATTAGTACTTGCGTGATGTGAGCTCTTGATTCTATTAGGTTGACATGCTAATTTATATCCTTTATGTGTGTGTGTGTGTGTGTGTGTGTGTGTGTGTGTGTGTGTGTGTGTGTGTGTGTGTGTGTGTGTGTGTGTGTGTGTGTGTGTGTGTGTGTGTGTGTGTGTGTGTGAGAGAGAGAGAGAGAGAGAGAGAGAGAGGGAGAGAGGGAGGGAGGGAGAGAGGTTGTAATCTTGACATTTCTGCAGTGAAAGCTGTCTAAATAAAAGCAAAACTTGCACCTTTCATGTCATATCCTGTCATGGATACAGACTGTGTTGAAATGCAATTCAATATGAAAGGCTGATGTAGGCTGAGGTATGATTCCTAATCCTTGTCATTGTATACTGCATTTCTGTTGCTTCCCCTCAGTGTCTGGTGGTGAACCGATTCCCCTGCAGGCTCTGGAGGGACGCCCAGTCGGACTGAACACAACATATCATGGAAACAGCATCATAAGATTCATAAGATGGTATCATGACACAAAACAGGTTGTGTCCTTCATACCAGTCCTTGATAAGGAAGGAAAAATAAATCAAGAGTACTGGACCAGAGTGGAGTTTAGTCCAGAAGACCTCTCTCTGACACTGAAGAACCCTCAGACGAGAGACAGTGGAGTCTACAAGGCTGACCTAGACATACAAGATCAAGGAATTTTAACAGCGGATACATACCACCTTTCTGTTCTAGGTGAGTGCATGTCTGAATATCCGTGGAGAGGGCTTTTTGGTTTTGCAGTTACAGTTTTGATCACAAGGTTTGTGGGGTCATCCTTGGCCTAGTGGTTAGAGAGTTGGTCTTTAAATCTAGGGTTTGCAGGTTTGAATCCCCCCTCGACCTCTCCCTACATCTCCATCCATGGCTCAAGTGCCCTTGAGCAAGACACCTAACCCCACATTGCTCCAGGGACTGTAACCAATACCCTGAAAAAGTAATAACTGTAAGTCGCTTTGAATAAATGAAAGCGTCAGCTAAGTGCAATGTAATGTAATAATGATATCGTCGGCTTGCTACCAAAACCGCCTAAGTCCGAATTTTGTCAAAATGAGATTTTTACATAAACTTACTCCCCTACCACAGCCGCATCACCCTGTCTTTCCGCCAGGATCATTGATCAATCACAACAGTCACCAGAGTCAAAAATCTGTATGTATAAAGTCACTCACTGCCTATGAGAAAATTAATGACCAGGGACGTAGCTATAGGGAGGACAAGGAGGGCATTTGCCTGTAGACCTAGGGCCCTCCTGCAGGTGGCAGGGGTAGGGGCCCTATTATGTCCTTGGCAGGTGGTATGGGGGCCCTATCTACTCATCCTAGGGCCCTGTGCACAATTGTTCTGCCAATGTGAATGACTTGGGTAACTTGACTTAGCCATTTTTGATGCAGGCAACTTGACATGGGTAAGAAGAAGCAGTTTATTTACATCTGTTAAGAGTTTTTTCTCTATCTCTCTTCAAAGACAATGGCCATGTGTCAAAACTTCATCCTTAGACATCAGTGTCTGAGATATTCTTATCACACAATGGTTGTAGCCTTAAAATTAAGCTATACGAAATAAATTGAGCATTTATTAACCAGGTGCTTTATTTGATGTAGTTAGAGATTCGTAGAAGGCTGCTACAGCCTATAATTTCCTATGACAACCTTTTATTTCATATATTTACCTAAAGTCACACAATATAGACATTAAATACTTTTGGATTGATATCACTTGTGCATCACATTATTATATACTCAGCAATATGTCTATAGACAGTGGTAACCCACACCACTGATAAGGAATCCAGTAGTGGTTCTACACCATGGTCTGAATGCCACGGTAACGGTGTTGAAGTGGGCGGGTCACAGTTCTATGACCAGGTTACCTCTGTCATGGGCAAGGTTGGGGGGGTGGGGCAGTTATATGAGCATGGGGAAGAGCAGAAGTTAACCAAAGATGACAAACAAGGAGGAGACCGTTCGTGAGGAGGTACAAGGACCAAAGAAGTGCCCCACCCCTTCATCCTCCACCATGACTGATGGACCCTCAACATGGAGATTGGACGCCACTGCTATGCTTTCTCTGCACATCACTTCAAGCTGGTTTTGTCCTGGCATGATCAATGATAGTATTACTATTGAGACAATTGATTTGGTACAATGACAATATATCAGAGAGCTTTACTTTGGATGAGAATGCAAATAATGTTAACATTGAAAACTGGCATGACTAAAAATAATAGAAAGTAAAAGAATACTGTGAAAATCTGTTGGCAGATATGAGATATACCAGCATGCTGGACTATTACAAGGCCTACAAAGAAAAATCAGTCATTCACCATTTCCAGGATTAAAGTTTGGAATAAAAATAAAAAGAATAGTATGACTATCAAAATAATGTGCAGTGCATTGTTCTTGTTGTCCTGCATCAAATAATTTATTTTAAAGTGTTTTGTTTTCCTTAGAAGGATTTTCATGTTTGACTTGCTTCGCTCAAAATAAATGAAGAAAATAAATTAATATCTTGGACAGGTACTGTTTGTAATGGACCAATGGCACAGACAGGATGACAGGATGATGCAGAAGTGGTAGGGGAGTAAAGTTCTGCAAAAAATCTCCTTTTGACCAAAATTATGAGGGGGGACTCACAATTGCTCTTTGCCCTGGGTCTCAGATTTCCTAGAACCGCCACTGGTGTTTGGCGCCCCCTAGGAAATTTAGTTTTTCCCTGTTTTCCGAAAACTCCAAAATCGGACTTAGGCGGTTTTGGTAGCAAGCCGACGATATAATGTTTGAAGCCAAGGTGGAGACAACAGCAGGTGTAGTTTTGTAACGCTGTGGCATTGCATGTTTTGTCATGCAATTTTCTATTTGCAAAAAATTAGACACTACACTACGCAAATTAAATTGAAGAAAGTGGATGCAGCATATCATCAAACAGCAGCTCCATACACCACAACTATTGATGTAGGGTATATGCACCAATAAAGGTAGTGTGTCCACTTTCCATACCAGAGTTAACTGGTTCTGGGTTGTAGGTTCAAGACTGCTCAAGAAGCTAAGGCTCATGCAGGATTACCCAAGTAAAAAAAAAGTGTACTTAATATATACTTAATAAGTACGTTTTATTGTATTTAAAGTGTACTTCAAAAGTGTGTATTTAAAGAATATTATTTTGGGACAACTTATAGTATACTTAAATACTCTTGAAATATACTTAAGTAGAGTTTAATCACATTTTAAGTTGACTTTTTTGTACTAAAATCAAACTTTGTACAAGTGTACTTAATATACTAAAAATATATTTAACTTTAAGTACATTATAAGTATACTAACCAAGTCACTTTAAAATGTGTTTAATGTGAACTTTAGCATGCGGATAAGTGCATTGTAAGTACATTAGAAATCTATTTCAATGTCATGAGAAAGTACTTTATAGTATACTGCAGAAGTACATACTTAAGTTGTGTTATTTTGGGACAACTTATAGTATACTTAAATGCACTTGAAATATAATTAAGTAGAGCTTAATCACATTTTAAGTTGACTTTTTTGTACTAAAATCAAACTTTGTACAAGTGTACTTAATATACTAAAAATATACTTTACTTTAAGTACATTGTAAGTATACTAACGAAATAACTTTAAAATGTGTTTAATGTGTACTTTAGCATGCAGATAAGTGTATTTTAAGTACATTAGAAATCTATTTCAATGTCACAAGAAAGTACTTTATAGCATGCTGCAGAAGTATATACTTAAGTTGTGTTATTTTGGGACAACTTATAGTGCACTTAAATACACTTCAAGTATGATTAAGTAGAGCTTAAACACATTTTAAGTTTACTTTTTTATACTAAAATCAAACTTTGTACAAGTGCACTTAATGTACTAAAGCATACTTTACTTTAAGTACATTTCAAATATATTCACAAAAATCGCTTTAAGTACATTTTAAGTGTATTGACTCTAAATGTATTTTAAGTATACTACAAGTAGATTTTATTTTAAGCACATTTCAAATATATTTATTTTAAGTACACTTTAAATATATTTCAAAAGTATATGAAAAAAACATCAATGTAATATCTAATTACTCATTTCCATTGTACATTGTCTTGTTCACAATCATCAGCCATTCACATGAACCTTCCTTTCACCTTCACTTCAAATACTTCATACTTAATGAATAAATAAGCCTAGGTTAAAATACACTAAAATGATCCAAAAAAGGAAGGAAAAAGCAGAGGCACTCTGAGATTTGAAAAAATATAAAAAAGCCTTTAATTTAACATGGCAAATTCAGTTTAAAAGCACATGGGCCTACGCGTTGCGGCCATATTGGCCTTCATCAGGGCATAGACAAAGAAAGTAGGTCAAAGGTTAAAAAGGCACCCATAGGTGTCAGAAGGGGTGGAGTCTTCCTATCTTGTCACAACATGTGACCAGTAAGCATGTTCAATAATTGGCTGACAAGAATGACTAAAAGCCATTACTAATAAGAAGGAGAAGACATACATTTCAAAACGGGGGAGAGGGAGAAAAAAAGAGAAAATGACAACAGATAATTAAACAAAAAACAATCATCACACTTCTTTCAAACATATGTCACAGAAAGGGAGAAAAGTCACATTCCTCATTCAAGCCTGGGAAGGAGGTAGCCTTCAGCTTACTAATCCAGAATGTTTCTCTCTGGAGGAGGATTCTCAGGTGGTCCCCACCTCTGAGAGGTTTGGGCACCACTTCTATGACCATCACCTTTAGGGAGGAGACAGAGAGATGTGCGGCCTGTTGATAATGGACTGCCATAGGATAGGCAGGATTTTTTGTCCTGATGGCATTCTTGTGTTCCGCCACCCTGTCCTTCAGTCTTCTTTTTGTTCTGCCGATGTAAAAGCATCCACACTCACACTCCAGCCTGTAGACTACAAAAGTGGTGTTACAGTTGGCAAAGGCATTAACCGTGAAACTCTGTCCAGTAAACACATCCACAAAAGTACATGATTTAGCTACATTTTCACAGTGGTTACAATTTCCGCATCTGTGATTCCCTTTCAGTTTCTGTAGCCAATGTGTTTTTCTTTTCACTGGGAGGTGACTATGTACCAATTTATCCCTTAATGTAGGTGCACGTCTAAAACAGAATGAGGGGGGGTTTGGGAACACTTCTTTGATGGAGGGGTCACTTTGAAGTATGGCCCAGTTGTTCTTTATTATTTTCTTAATCTTCATTGCTGTTTTACTGTATCTGGTGGAAAAATAGACTTGATGGTTGCTTTTTGGTTTGTGTCTCTTCACCAGTAGGTCATTTCTGTTGCATTGATTGGCCCTCCTTTGGGCCTGTCGAACCACCTCTGTCTTGTAACCCCTTTCCTCAAATCGTTTTGCCATATCCACAGATTTAGTTTGATAGTCCTCTTGTGTGTCACATATTCTTTTTAGGCGAAGAAACTGTCCATATGGAATGTTTTTGATTAAATGCTGTGAATGAAAACTGTCAGCTCTGAGGATCGTATTGCGATCAGTGCTTTTTCGAAAAATTGATGTATGCAAATCCCCATTTTCCTCTTTACTGATCAAAAGGTCCAGGAATGCAATTTCAGTTTGACTGTATTCCAGGGTCAGTTTTATGTTGGGATTGATGGAGTTCACATATTTATGAAATTTCAGCAGGTTAGCTTCTGTGCCTTTGAAACAGCAGAGCAAATCATCAATATAATGACAGTAAACGATCAGGTTTTCCCGAAATCACAGATGCGGAAATTGTAACCACTGTGAAAATGTAGTTAAATCATGTACTTTTGTGGATGTGTTTACTGGACAGAGTTTCACGGTTAATGCCTTTGCCAACTGTAACACCACTTTTGTAGTCTACAGGCTGGAATGTGAGTGTGGATGCTTTTACATCGGCAGAACAAAAAGAAGACTGAAGGACAGGGTGGCGGAACACAAGAATGCCATCAGGACAAAAAATCCTGCCTATCCTATGGCAGTCCATTATCAACAGGCCGCACATCTCTCTGTCTCCTCCCTAAAGGTGATGGTCATAGAAGTGGTGCCCAAACCTCTCAGAGGTGGGGACCACCTGAGAATCCTCCTCCAGAGAGAAACATTCTGGATTAGTAAGCTGAAGGCTACCTCCTTCCCAGGCTTGAATGAGGAATGTGACTTTTCTCCCTTTCTGTGACATATGTTTGAAAGAAGTGTGATGATTGTTTTTTGTTTAATTATCTGTTGTCATTTTCTCTTTTTTTCTCCCTCTCCCCCGTTTTGAAATGTATGTCTTCTCCTTCTTATTAGTAATGGCTTTTAGTCATTCTTGTCAGCCAATTACTGAACATGCTTACTGGTCACATGATGTGACAAGATAGGAAGATTCCACCCCTTCTGACACCTATGGGTGCCTTTTTAACCTTTGACCTACTTTCTTTGTCTATGCCCTGATGAAGGCCAATATG
The DNA here is from genome assembly GCF_034702125.1 of Engraulis encrasicolus. Taxonomy (NCBI): domain Eukaryota; kingdom Metazoa; phylum Chordata; class Actinopteri; order Clupeiformes; family Engraulidae; genus Engraulis; species Engraulis encrasicolus. Next base: position 53,936,119 of record NC_085872.1, read on the forward strand.
GCCGCAACGCGTAGGCCCATGTGCTTTTAAACTGAATTTGCCATGTTAAATTAAAGGCTTTTTTATATTTTTTCAAATCTCAGAGTGCCTCTGCTTTTTCCTTCCTTTTTTGGACCTATACTTCACCCGGTACAGATGAGCACCTGAGTAATATTACCCTGCAAAGTCTCCTGAGCGCTTTAAGCCCTTTAGTGTCTTCACACTAAAATGATGGTTTAAAAAAAGTACCCAGGTGAAAAAGTGTACTTAATATACTTAATAAGTATGTATTTTTGTATTTAAAATATATTTCAAAAGTGTGTATTTAAAGAATGTTATTTTGGGACAACTTATAGTATACTTAAATACACTTGAAGTATGATTAAGTAGAGCTTTAACACATTTTAAGCTGACGTTTTGGTACTAAAATCAATCTTTGCAGTGTGTACTTAGTGTACTTAATATACTAAATTCATACTTAACTGTAAGTACATTTTAAACATACTTACTAATTCACTTTATAAGATGTTTAATGTGTACTTTAACATGTGGTTAAGTGTAACTATTTGAAGTATGCTACAAATCTATTTCAAGGTCATAAGAAAGCACTTTATAGCATGCTGCAGAAGTACATACTTAAGTTGTGTTATTTTGGGACAACTTATAGTATACTTAAATACACTTGAAATATAATTAAGTAGAGCTTTAACACATTTTAAGTTGACTTTTTGGTACTAAAATCAAACTTTGTATAAGTGTACTTAATATACTAAAGTACTTAAAATAGACTTAAAATTGAATATACTAATAGTATATTTAACAGTACCACACTTAAGCACATTACTTTAAAAATACAAATGTACTTACCATACATTTAAATACAATACACTAATAGTGTATTTTATAATACTACACTTAAGTACATAACTTTTAAAATACAAAGATACTTAAAATACACTTAAAATATAATACACTAATAGTATAGTTTATAATGCTACACTTTAGCACATTACTTTTAAAATACAAATGTACTTAAAATACATTTAAATAGAATATACTAATAGTATATTTAACAATACCACACTTTAGCACATTACTTTAAAAATACAAATATATTTACAATTCATTTAAATACAATACACTAATAGTGTATTTTATAATACTACACGTTAACACATTACTTTTAAAATACAAATGTACTTAAAATAGACTTAACATTGAATATACTACTAGTATAATTAACAATACCACACTTAAGCACATTACTTTAAAAATACAAATGTACTTACAATACATTTAAATACAATACACTAATAGTGTATTTTATAATACTACACTTAAGTACATAACTTTTAAAATACAAAGATACTGAAAATACACTTAAAATATAATACACTAATAGTATACTTTATAATGCTACACTTTAGCCCATTACTTTTAAAATACAAATGTACTTAAAATACATTTAAATACAATACACTAATAGTGTATTTCATAATACTACACTTAAGTACATGACTTTTAAAATACAAAGATACTTAAAATACACTTAAAATATAATACACTAACAGTATACTGTATAATGCTACACTTTAGCACATTACTTTTAAAATACAAATGTACTTACAATACATTTAAATACAATACACTAATAGTGTACTTTATAATACTACACTTAAGTACATAACTTTTAAAATACAAAGACACTCAAAATACACTTAAAGTATAATACACTAATAGTACACTGTATAATGCTACACTTTAGCACATTACTTTTAAAATACAAATGTACTTAAAATAGACTTAAAATACAATATACTAATAGTATATTTGACAATACTAAACTTAAGCACATTACTTTTAAAATACAAATATACTTACAATACATTTAAATACAATACACTAATAGTGTATTTTATAATACTACACTTAAGTATATAACTTTTAAAATACAAAGATACTTAAAATACACTTAAAGTATAATACACTAATAGTATACTTTATAATGCTACACTTTAGCACATTACTTTTAAAATACAAATATACTTGAAATACACTTCAAATATAATACACTAATAGTATATTTTACAATAATACACTTATCACATTACTTTTAAAATACAAATATACTTAAAATACATTTAAAATACAATACACTAACAGTATATTTTATAAAACTATATTTAAGTACATAACTTTAATAATACAAATGATTTTAAAATATATTTAAAATACACTAAACTATAAGTATATTTTTAAATACCATACTTAAGTACTGTACTTGATAAATAGAGTGTACTTAAAATATACTTTCAGAAAATTAAATATATTTAAAGTACACTTAAGTACACATTTTTTTGACCTGGGTATGTATGCTGGAGATTACTGTTCTCTCAACTCTCTCTCTCTCTCTCTTTCTGTGTGTGTGTGTGTGTGTGTGTGTGTGTGTGTGTGTGTGTGTGCGTGCGTGCGTGCGTGCGTGCGTGCGTGCGTGCGTGCGTGTGTGTGTGTGTTCCAGAGCGTGCATCAGTCCCCATCCTGACTGTGCTGTCCAACCAGTCCAGCCCTGACTCCTGTCATGTGACTCTGAGCTGCACAGGAAGTGATGTGTCCCTGACCACCAACTGTTCTAGAACCTCCAACACCAACCGCGACACGGTCTGCTCTCAGGAAGGTGGAAACGGGTGAATGAAATATTCCTGTAATATTCTATGTTTATTGATGATGTCTGTATACACTTCTGTCTAAATTTCACATATTGAGTTGGGTAAGATTTCACCTCTCCACATAACATTTGTTAAATGCTGGGATTGACAGTAACGTATGATTTGAAAATAAAATAAACCTTCTAACTTCACTAAAGACTCTATTATACCAATGTGTGTTTATAATCTAAATGTGTCCAACACACAGGTTCCTCTCCATATCCTTCAACCAATCAACAGTCTCCTGTAACCATAGCAACCCAGTCAGCTGGAGCCAGAACACCATTGAACTCCAACCGCTCTGCCCGTTCTGTGGAGGTGAGATCAACTGAATTAGAATCAGACCCAGATTGGGGATAAAAATCAGATTAAGAACAAGTAAGTCGTGTGGTTTATTTGGAACTCAGTCATGTATTCCATTTTATACAAGAAATGAGAATGCTGAATAAAATCATTCATTCATTCATTCATTCACCAGACTCAGAATCCAGACTTCAGAATCTTTAACATATCTATAAAATTATTCAGAATCAAGATTTGAAATCAAAATACAACTCATTGGAGTTCTTGGACACAGAAGACCACTGAGTCAGACTCAGGAACTTCAGAAGTAGGAATCACATTACAGAATCTCAATCAGAATCTCTCAGAATAACATTAAGGGGGGCACGGTGGCTCAATGTTCTAAGACGTCGTTTCTCACACTCTGTCTAAAATAAAGGTATAAAAGCCCAAACAATATCTAGATTACATTTAGATCTAAATTACAAATCAGACCGAAGAAGAAAATGTAAAATCGATTGGAATGAGAATCTGACTTGGATTCAGAATTGGACTCAGAATTAGAAACAGAAACTCCCTCTGAATGGGATTTTGCGTACAGATAAGACTCAGATTCAGATAACTGGACAGCAGGGAAATTTGGCTATGACAGGCTTTTTCATTTGTGTTCTTTTGTCTGTGTGTGTGTGTGTGTGTGTGTGTGTGTGTGTGTGTGTGTGTGTGTGTGTGTGTGTGTGTGTGTGTGTGTGTGTGTGTGTGTGTGTGTGTGTGTGTGTGTGTGTGTGTGTATGTGTGTGTGTGTGTGTTGTAGTTGCTTCAGACCAGACTGATGGTTGCTCTCTTCTGGTTGGTCTGTCACCGTGTCAGCTGAGGGCCGTGGTGCTGTCAATCATTCTGGTTGCCATGACGAGTGTTGTCATCGGCGTCCACATCAGGGAAAAGCTCCGCAAAAAAGACTAGACAGAGCACTTGGTCATGTTGTTCCAGTTGTTCAAGAGTTGTGTGACACCATCATAGTTCTAGAATTCATATTCAAAATGGGGAAAATGACAGTTGAGCCACTGACACAGACACAAACACGCACGCGTGCGCACGCACACACACACACACACACACACACACACACACACACACACACACACACACACACACACACACACACACACACACACACAGACACACAGACACACAGACACACAGACACACACACACACACACACAGAGCGATTGTTTGAATTACATATACATTAAGATTCTGAGGACTAGCCCTCACATGCAAGACCGTCTGACATCAAGTCAGCCTGATTTCCGCTTGCTGACATTATTATTATTATATTGATACGATCACAAGTTCATTTCAAATATCTTCCCTTCATGATCTCTCCTGTTATAACTCCTTTAGAACCGTTTTTCAAAGCTTGTGAATACATTTCCTTTAGTTTAGCAACAGGTAAAGTATTTAAGGTTTTAATTAAGTTTAGTGACATAACATTATCTGTCTGTACTTTTACTATCCTGTATTTTTAAATGTTTTTTTTTGGTACCACGCACTTCATAGGCTAAAAGAGGATGTACATCGATCAATAGTCAATTTCGTATTGTTAGCATTTATGCTAAGCTTCCTAGTTCTCAGTGTATTGTGGGTAAGGAAGCTTAGCATACATTCTAACGGTAGGGACACATAGGAGGCGAAGCGAAGAGAGGCGAAATCCAACCGTCATCAGGTCGTCGCGGCGAATCAAATGGAATGGAACAGTTATGTTGTTGATTTGATTGGGCCGCGGCAGGCAAATTAGCTCCTCATTTGCATAACATTAAACTTTCTTTTAATAATTTCGCTTCGCCTTTGCTCCTGTTCGCTTGCTTTCGCTTGCCATCGCCTCTCTCATAGGAATGAATGGCAAAGTTTGCAAATTTGCGTGTAGGCTATGTGTCCCTACCGTAACAATACAAATTAGAATTCTTGACAGTGTAAAACTTAACATAGCATTCGCTTCATTGTTAGAGTATCTAGCAGAGTTAGCATTTGCCACATTATTAGCATAATTATCATTGTTAGCATTCTCTTTGTATTGGTAAGTGGTGAATAAAAAGCTCTTTAGTCTCTCATCTTGACTTGGCTCTTTTTGTTTTATTCATTCATCACATTGCACATTTAACATGGGGGGGGGGCATTGCTTGCGCATGTACATGTGTATGCTCGTGCATGCGTGTATGTGTGTGTGTTAAGGTTAACATTGTGTTAGGTTTTTGAAGCTGTTGATTTATCTCTGATAATATCTGAAGTGTAAATCAAAAAATCAAAGGAAGCCTTTACAGATCTAAATTGAATAGTACAGAAATGAGCACACACACACACACACACACACACACACGCGCACACACACAAAAGCACAGACACACAGACACACACACACACACACACACACACACACACACACACACACACACACACACA
>NC_085872.1:53944042-53959042 GCF_034702125.1 Engraulis encrasicolus
CAGTATTTTCAGAGGCATTAAGAGGATGGACTGTCTTGGAAAGCAACATTCCAGAATTCCTGAAAATAAGCTCGTTTCCCCTTGAGTTAAAGGGACACTGTGCAGGAAATGGTCAAAAAAGGTACTGCAACTATGCTGCTCATTGAAACTGGGCTGCCCATTGCCAAGTTCCATCTTTTAATGAAAGTTTACTAAGTAATTAACTAATATTTTCTAGTATGGCCCAAGTACAGTCATTTTTGCAGCTATTTCAGGAAATTCAAAATGGCGGACCATGGAGAAGATCCCCCTTTTCATGTATGAAAAGTGCAAATTTTCCAGTCATAATGAATGCTTTGATAATTTGATAGTGGTGGTAAGTATTCGTAAAAAAGGTAACATTAGTGAATGGGTAGCATGAATTCTGGAAATAAACAACTAAAAATCTCACACAGTGTCCCTTTAAATGAAGTGAGTTTTAGCTTTCACCCATTCCACCAGCTAGTTCTCTGAGTCTGATAATGTTAGCTTCTAGTTCCAAACTAGCATGTAGGGAATGATTCATGATATTCGAGTGACCATATGTGTGTATTATTGGTGGTAGTTTGTGTGGCCAGACTAAGAGAACGGCTGGAGGGACAGGGCATGAGGTGAAAATCTTTTTTTTTTTACTCAAGGGAAGGTGCGACATGCAAGGCTGTTGTTTTAAATTAGTTTCCAAAAAAAAAAATATTTAAAAAGACAATTTAAAAGTCAGTTTTATTCGTACTATACATCCAGTAAGTTATTTTTTCTCTTGTCTTCTTAGCGATCGATTCATCTGGACTTTCTTGAAGTTATATATGTCTTTTCCCCCTCAGTGTCCAGTGTCATCTGGACGTTCTTGAGGGACGCCCAATCAGACTGAATGCATCATATCATGGAGACAGAGGCAACGTACGAGAGTCGAGATGGCTCCATCATGACACCGTGAAGGTTGTGTCCTATTTCCCCAACGCCGGGAATAAGAAGAAGATACATAGAGATTATCAGGGCAACGTGGAGTTCGATACAGTGGACTTCTCTTTGTCACTGAGGAGCCCTGAGAAGGACGACAGTGGACTCTACACAGCGGAGATAGAACCAGACAACGATACAACTGTAACCAGGGCCGGTTTTTAGCATAGGCCGGCTAGGCGGTCGCCTAGAGCGCCATGTGAAGAAGGGGCGCCGAAATGGCGCTCTCCTATGCGTAATTTTGCGATATGAAGTTTTTTTATGAAGTCGCAATCAACAAAGAGTGGCGAAAGCGCTCCTCACGGCAAAGCGCCCCTCAGCCAATAGCAATATCTCTTCCAACTGTCTCTTGGAAGTCTGTGAACCAATAAACAGACAGTTCTGAGAAAGGGGGCGGGACGAGTGACAGCGTGCGGTCTGTTTTGAATTTGGAGACTCACTCGAGAGACAGAGGGGGCAAGCGCAAACAGTAGTGCTGCTCTGCTGGATGGAGATTATTATGTTCTCATTAAACCACTCATTGCATGATGCAGGAGTTTCAGAGGGTGTTTTGGAACTATGTGATTGAATCAGCAACCGTTTGTGATTATGGAAAGCCTAATAGTTATGAGGTTACTATTTGGAATTAGAGAGAAAAAGAGCTTTGTTTTTGATCAGAGAAATCGCTAGTTAGCATGCTAACATTAGCTAAGTATGCCAAGCAATGAAATCCAGTAAAGTAGCTGTTAGTAGCCTACTCACTACTCACTAACACCCACCTGATATCATAATACTTGCTTAGGTTGACAAGCAATGTAAAGTAAGACTGGTGCAATGTTTAAAACAATTTTAGCTGCCATATCTCCTTCCATCCACATGAATTACCTGCTTGTTGTAAGCTTAAAAAAACATTAATTTCCAGACCAGAATGACATAGCCTACATTAATCATGTAACAGAACCATGCACAGCAGACAAGTGAGGCTATTTACTATATTTTGTATGAAATTCAATAGCGTGACAGCTCTTCTCCCTTTCTCTCACCCTGTCCCTCCAAACACATAGATAGCCCCCTTCTCATTCTCCTACTCACAATTGCACCACTATTTCCAGTCCAGAAATGAAATTGGTTTGGAAGACAGCACAGATGTGTAGCTTATTAAAATTGTTATGCTGCCATGCTTTGTGATGCTGTAGGTAGATCAATGCAGACCTCCTTGGTAGGCTTATTGTCTACACATGCATTTTACATGCAAATGTACTGTATCACTCTCCTGGCATTTCAATTTCACGTTACAATTCAAACACATTGATAACCTCCCTCTTATCTGGGGTTGGGGGCCCCACCACCATCACATCCAACACACCACACAGTGAAGCTACTTTCATGCGACTCAATCTGATGTGTTGGTCGCCTGTCAAAAAGAACCACAAATCCATTTGATGAAAAACGGTTATTGTTCTTGATGCTATTTAGTTAAGCTTACTAAGGATATTAGTCTTGTGTTCTGTGAGGTATAAGAAAGATTTTTTTTTTCTTTCAAAGGTAGGGGGGGGGGGAGGGGGGGCGCCAGAACTCAAACTCGCCTAGGGCACCAAATAAGCCAGAACCGGCCCTGACTGTAACGTGTAGCTATCAGCTCTCTGTTCATGGTGAGTCTATTTATGGATATTTGAAGGGTTACACATTGCAAAATGGTGTATCCACCATTTTTTTTTTACTTTTGCATTTTATTATTGGAAATTCCTTTTTCAGAAGTCCTATCAGCTATGTGTGAATTCTTGCCATTCAAATATTTTGAGAACATACTTTATAAAGCAGTATAAAATGCATTTTTGCAATGCAATTCAATGGAATGGAATGCCCAATGCAAAAATGACAATTTCCCAAAATGCTCCAAAATGGGTACACACCATTTTGCAACGAAACTTGTAATTTCCATTAACCCATTTTGGCCGTAGCCCCTTCATGTGCGCGTACCTCCAGTGGCACACTCTAATAGTCATTGAAATGTAACTACCATAGCACTACAATACTATGACACAACACAGGCCCTTTAGTAATGCACCACGACTTGGTCATTACCATACTGCTAACAACAAATGTATAAAGCCGCGTCTTAAGGGGTTAAGGGCCGTACACACACGTCGCTGCTAGTTACTCGCTCAGCGAATGAACTCAATAGAATGTCAATGTGTTCCAGCGAGACTAGCAGGCGAGTAGGCGAGTACTGTACAAGCGATGCGATGTGGGTGAAAATATTTTATCTTCGAGCGAGGCGAGTAAGCGAGTAACCAATTGGAAGGCAGAGTTCGGTACTTCTCGCCTGTTCATTGGCCGTTAAAGCCGCGGGAACTTTCAGCGAACGTTCCATGAAAGAGAGGCGAGTAGGCGAGCAAGCGAGAAGCTAGTAAATAGCAGCGATGTGTGTGTACGGCCCTTAGGCCCTTTTTGGGAAAAGGTGCCCTCTCCCTATATTAAAAACAATACATCTCAGCCTCCAAAGCACATACAAATGTATGCATTTAAAGGCTAGAACCTTCATTTAGCACTAGAGTGTGTTCATTCAGCTCTAACATTTATAATAAAACAGCTAAAATCTCAAGAACTTGAATGCAGCGTATATGTCGCTCCAGGACACAATGGGTTAAGGGCTGCTTTCTCCATTCTGGGTAAGTGCATTTTGTGGGCAGCCGTGTGGCAGCCTAGTGGTTGGAGTGGTTGGTCTTTCAATCTAGGGGTTGCCGGTTCGAATCCCCCCTGACCTGACCTATCTCTCCATCCATGGCTGAAGTGCCCTTGTGGTCAGAGTTTATAAAGGTGGTAAAGTGTCTTACAAACCCCAACTCCGATGAAGGTGGGACGTTTGGTAAACAGTGAATAAAATCAAAATGCTATCATTTTCAAAACATTCAATCTATTCATTAGATGGAGAATAGTGATAAGACAACATATTAAGTGTTAAAACCGAGAAAAAATATTGTTTTGGGGGACATATGTACTCATTTCTAATTTGATAAATCCAACACGTCTCAAAAGAGTTGGGACGGGGATCAGTGAAATTTAGTAAACATCCAAATAAGATAAAACAACAAAGAAGAACATTTCAAAATGAATTGTACTGACGGACAATATAGGTGTCCAGGTATAAGATCATCACAGAGAGGCTGAGCCACTCAGAATTAAAGATGCAAAGGGAATAATTACCATAGTTACTACATACATTTTTGAATTCCCTTTGATTTACCACGATTGAGTGTATATATGACATATTTTTGTTAATAAAATCATTGTATAGGTTCATGACATCATGAAATATATATTGGCTGTAGTCTCACTCTAATTCCTGGAGTGCTAGAGCTATTGAAAATTGACCATATTAAGAATGCTTAATGCGTGCAAATGATACAGGGGTGTAACATTCTCCTAAGCACCTGAGCTCACTTGAAATAGACCCAGAAGACATGAGAAACTGTCCTTTGCTTACAGAAGTCAGCAGAAGTTGTAGAAGTCCATTCTTTTTGACAATAATAGAGCATGACACATCCTGTGCTACAGTGAAAATGGACCATCCAACTTGTGTTAGTGCTAGCTTCAAAAGTCAGCCTCCATGATGGCATGCGGATGCAGTAGTGCATTGGTTAAGATGTTCTCACTCATCTGTAGAGTTAAATACAGTGCTGAATGGTATAAATGGGTTTTAAACAGCATGAAAAGCCACTCATGCATTATATTTTGAAGGGAGATCTTCGATTACTGCCACATAGTAAGGTCAAATTGCATTCTCTACTATGTTTTAACAGTTTGGCTCCATCATAAGGACCAGCAGGTGATAAAATGGTGGGTTTTTGGTCAAGACCTGTCACACTGTAAGCACTACAGAAAGGAAAACATTGCAAAACATGACAAGGAATACACCCACCATTTAAGCTGGTGAAATCATGTCCAAGATAGGAATTAACACTGTTTTTTATATTAAATCATCTCATCGGTTAATGTATTTAACTGTTAAGTGTTGTCTTTTGTTTTGTTTTTAGTCTTCCTCGACATTTGCTGCCATTTATTGTCCCCGTCCCAACTCTTTTGAGACGTGTTGGATTTATCAAATTAGAAATGAGTACATATGTCCCCCAAAACAATTTTTTTTCTCGGTTTTAACACTTAATATGTTGTCTTTCCACTATTCTCCATCTAATGAATAGATTGAATGTTTTGAAAATGATAGCATTTTGATTTTATTCACTGTTTACCAAACGTCCCAACTTCATCGGAGTTGGGGTTTGTATTTTTCATGAAAGATGTTGTCTTTCTTTAAGACAAGTTAAAAGAGGGAGCATGTAGCTAAGATAGTGAAAGTCAATGGATCCGTGTAGCATGCTACATGCCACAGTGATGCATTGACTTTCACTAGCTTAGCTACGTGCTCCCTCTTTTAACTTGCCTTAAAGCAAGACAACACTTAACATGAAAAATAAGACACCTCACCACCTTTATAAACCCCGGCCAACGATTTTAACAGTATTAAGCCCCAAAATAGTGGCACTTTAAGATAAAAAAAACCCCACACCTTTGGAGACCTGTGCCAGAGAATCGTATATGAGAGGGAGATAAATCAGTCGAGTTCTTTTCCGGTATCCACTTTACGTCGGGTGAACGCATCTTTAGGAGACCTTGGATTGGGAGCCCTTGGAGTCTTGAGGTAGAGAATAAATGGAGTCCCCTTAGCGCTGTAGATCGCTGTAGCGCACGTCTTGTGCAAACACCACGAAAAGAGAAGAAGACGGAGGGACAACGCCCCCTTGGGAGACCGAATTTTGAGCACACGCTTTTGCATTGAGTGGGCGTGTTTCGATTCCTCTTCATTATATATCCAACCTCTTTGCCTATAGTGTAGCTCCAGATGGGTGTTCGTGGAGCAGGCCAGAAGCCATTCATCTGTTGAGGCAGGTAGCGATCTTGGCACAAGGCAAGTTTATTTTGTGTGTGTGTGTGTGTGTGTGTGTGTGTGTGTGTGTGTGTGTGTGTGTGTGTGTGTGTGTGTGTGTGTGTGTGTGTGTGTGTGTGTGTGTGTGTGTTCCAGAGCATGCAGCAGTCCCCATCCTGACTGTGCTGTCCAACCAGTCCAGCCCTGACTCCTGTCACGTGACCCTAAACTGTATGGGATGAGCTGAATCTCTGACCTGCAACTGTGTCATGACGTCCCTCACCAACCACACCCTCTGCTGCCAGAAGGACGGAGACAGGTGATGTTCCTACAGGCATTACATTTCCATAACATGATTCCTATTCATGTGTTAAGCATGTTAGTATGTGACACATGCAGGGCACAGACATGAATTACAATCAGGGTGCGATTTGTCCAAAAAACAGATCGGGGATATTTTTAGGCTTTTAAATACCATGAATAACTACATTACACTAAACTGAGATTAAAATCCTGTATATACGTCGGAAGAAGAGATATCAAAATCAGAAAGTGGGTGGAGTTCCACTTGCAGGCCTAACCACCTTGAAATGTTTTACAGTGTACAATGACTCGTCTTTGGTATTCTGAGACAAATCAACTACAGTATCAGCCCAATATCCTTTATTGAACATTTCCACCACGCAGGTTCCTCTCCATCTCCTACAACCAATCAACAGTCTCCTGTAACCATAGCAACCCATACAGCTGGAGCCAGGACGCCATTGAACTCCAACCGCTCTGCCCGTTTTATGGAGGTAAGTTTGAAAGACATGGACCAAGAATTAGCATCTGACTATAGGCGTTTTTTTGCCTTGAGCAAGGTCGGGCAATTGCCCAAGGTCTGGTCCAATCAGGGGCCTCGTCATCTCTTTATGGTATTTCTCTTTCCTGCATTTATCAACGATTATTAGGGCTTGGCTAAGATTGTCAAGATGTTCTTTGCCCAGGGCCTCGGGTTTCCTAAAACCGCCTCTGCGGTAGGTTTTAGCGCAGTTTTAGATTTAGCCACATGGGGAGCAATTCACTTTTATTTCATAAAACTGCCACTGCCTCTGACTAATAAAAGAAAGAGATTGTGTAGGAGCCATTTTATTCTCACCTATAGGTAGGTCTTAGCGTAGTTTTAGATGTAGCCACAAGGGGGAGCAATTCACTTTTTTATTATAGGTCACATAGATCAGTGTTTCTCAACAGGGGTTCCGTGGAAACGTGGCTGATAAATGAATAAATTGTGTAATATGATACATATTTGTCTAAATTGATAAGTTAATGCTAATCAGTGGAATCTTTCATCTGCCATTTACGCACAATAAAGTAAATATAGGTCGCCCCAGTCAGCTGCAACTTTGAACGTAGGTAGTAGTAGTAGAGAAACTTTGTGACGTCTCCAAATGGGTTACTTTTCTAAGCTTTTGTGGTATCGGATGCAATGCCATGTTAAAGCTTGTTGGTTTGGGGTGCCTTGAAATTTTTCATGAATTGAAAGGGTGCCTTGCCTAAAAAAAGGTTGAGAAACACTGATAGGTAGGCCTACAGTATATAATAATTACAGGTGCCCACAATCAGTGGGTAATGAGGCTTGGACTGGGGAAACACACGGTTCTTACCGTAGCCGTGTGGATCCATCCAAAATCAGCCAGCACAGTTTAATGCAGTACGAGGGTGAACTAGTTTTTTGTACTTACATTTTTTTGTTGCAATAAACGGGCAACAACCCCAAAGGGAATTTCTGACTGGAACTGCACTTTTTGAAGTTTGAAATCAACTTCAGACGTTTTTCATACTTAAAGGAGCAAAAAAATGACAACAGACCTACTAGACAGGCTGGCTACTAGACTGGCTACTCAGGAAAATCACTTGTCACTATGGGAAAAGTTCATTTTTGTGTGTGTGTGTGTGTGTGTGTGTGTGTGTGTGCGTGTGTGTGTGTCTGTGTGTGTGTGTGTGTGTGTGTGTGTGTGTGTGTGTGTGTGTGTGTGTGTGTGTGTGTGTGTGTGTGTGTGTGTGTGTGTGTGTGTGTGTGTGTGTGTGTGTGTGTTTCAGGAGGTCCCTCTCCCCTCACTGGTCTGTCTCCGTGTCAGCTGAAGGCCATGGTGCTGTCAATCATTCTAGTTGCCATGACGAGTGTTGTCATCAGCATCCATGTCAGAGAGAAGCTCCTCAAGAAAGACTAGACAGGGCACTTGGTGCAGGTGTTATCCAGAGGACTATGACATCATCGTTCTAGAATTCAATCGAAATTTAAAATTTTTGAAAATGCAATGTTGACCCTCACTCTTCTGCTTGAATAACATCTTGAGAGGAAAATTGTATTCATGAGGTTGATGACTAAATTACAATAAAGAAATATTTTTGTCAACATTGTTGACTCCCATTTTCCATTTATCCCTTGCCCACGGTCGTCATCTTGGTAGAACTGGACATTTGTGACGGTACAGTGGGATGTTTTTTTTCTGAAAATCACTGTTTTATGGTAGTGTTTGTCCCACTCTGTCCTTATGTATCTGTCGTGTGTGATTTTGGACATGAGTCTGGTAAATAAACTGAATTGAATTGAACTGAGCCAATGGTAGTGACCCTTCTCTTACTCTATTGTTTGTGTTTTTACTGTATTTTGATAATATATTGGGTTACAGTCCCTAGAGCAATGTGGGGTTAGGTGCCTTGCTCAAGGGCACTTCTTCAGCCATGGATGGAGATATAGGGAGAAGTCAGGATATGCTCAAACCTGCAACCCTCTGATCTGAAGCCCACCTCCCTAACCATTAGGCAACACCTGGCCTTAACCATGCAGCAAGAGGTGTCCGTGCGAGAGAGAGAGTATGTACGTCCTGGGACTGAGGCCAGCATTTTATTGTACACCCTATCAGGAGAGTAGAGTAACTTTATTGATCCCAGAGGGGAAATTTAGGTGTCAAGTAGCTTAGGCAATCAAAGGACAAAATAGCATACACAGTTCTGCTATATTCAGTTTATTTCAGGGAGTATATGAATATTGTAAAGAACAAAAACATTATGTACATTCATTGAATATTGATCCACGGAATTCTGAGAGATCATGTTGCAGCCAACACACAACATGTAAATGTGCCAGAATTAGCAAATTAGCTTCTTTTTATTTGGCCTAATGCAAACACATAAAACATTAAAACTGAAATAGCTTAAGCATTAAAACTATAAATATAAAATGATACTACTAAAGGACCAAGATACAGTTTTGTTTGTCTCTCTCAAATAATCACCTGAATGGTAATTACATTATTATAGTAGCAATACACATTCAAAGTTATACCACAGTGGGTTTACATACAGTGTCCAATCTCGCCCTCTAACCCGTGCCTGCTGTTCACCTAGGGAGCGCTGTCGAGACAGCAGAGCCCATAAGGCTGGCGCTAATAACTGACAATTGTGCTCGCTGTCGGCTGAAACTTGACAATACTGTAAGTTCTGAGAAACAAATGTGGATTTAAATGAAATGTACAATAACCTGGGAGTTATGTCCTTCTTACAGCTTTGGCATTTATGAGTCAGGCTCCGCTTAAATCTTGCTAACAAAATTGCTTTACGGCCGTTGTGATCACAGCAATGCAGCCGGCCGACCAATCCAAAAGCAGTGTGTGAAGCCACTCGTGACATAATATTGACAATAAAGACGTATTTTACAAAGATCCAGCGAATTTAAACATTCAAACTAAGTGCTGTTTGAGAGGATAATTTATCCTGCCTTTGCGAAAAATAAAATGAAACGATGATACCAATTCTCTCCCAAAGCAATGGCAGCATCTGTGGTTGAGCTCCATGGGACCCCATTCATTCTAACAGCCTCTACGATCCTTGGCGCTCCTCTGCGCTGTCCGGATGGCGCCACTTAGTGGACAGTACCACCTGGAAAAAGTCGCAAGATTTCTCTCTTGTATTACCCATAGATCCTCTCTGGTTATACTTTATATTGGGTAAAATTGAAAGAAAAATGTCTGCACACTTAAATCCCCTTTGTGTTCTTTTTAATAGGCCAAGCTTTCGGTCTACTGACCTTCCTCAGGGCTCAGTTTCAAAAGAACACAAAGGGGATTTAAGTGTGCAGACATTTTTCTTTCAATTTTACACAGTTTTTGTTCATGTTTGGCACCTTTTAATCGAGAGTGCGGTGTGATCCGGCTAAACACATATACTTTAAATTGGAAAACAGTTAATATAAAGTGTATTCCCAACAGTTGATTCCCAATTCCCTATACACAGTGCATTCCCAATTCCCTGTACACAGTGCATTCCCAATTCCATATACACAGTGTATTCACAACAGTGCATTCCCAATTCCATATACACAGAGACAGAGTGCATTCACAATTCCATATGCACAGTGCATTCCCAATTCCATATGCAAAGTGCATTCCCAATTCCATATACACAGAGTATTCACAATTCTATATACACAGTGCATTCACAATTCCCCATGCACAGTGTATTCACAATTCCCCTATACACAGTACATACTGTTAGATTTTGGACGTTTCCAAAATTCTCTTCTCCAACAAAAATTGAAGGCTGAATACTCTGCGTTGTGTTTTAGTTGACTCACTTGCAAAAATAAAATAAGTCTTGACTTCGTAATTAAAAGGATCGATCAGGATACAATTTATTATAGAAAAAGTGAGATTACAAAAAGAATAAGAAGAAAATAAAAAGTAAAAGTAAAAGAAGAATAAAAAGGTTAAAAAGAAATAAAAATGAGACAAAGTCTCACAGCGTCTCACTATCTAGGCAGCATCCTATCTCTGGCGAATGACAGGCAAATCGACCGACAGCTGACAAAATGGTGGCAACGTTTTTTATACCGTCTTCCTCATGTCAGCAGGTTACACGTATGCAAGTATGATCTTAGTTAAGGAAGATGTCGTCTCCATGTCTCCAGTAGTGACGAAGCATAAAAACACCTATCGCTAAGGATAACACACAGCCTAGATGTGTCTGCTATCTGGAAAGTTAGGCGCGAGCACACTGTGCCCTGGCACAATGGCCTTCAACAGCAGAGGCTCTCGCTCTGAGCTCTCCAGATATCAGCAAAGTAACAGTAAACATGCCACATTCCAGGGCCCAATTGATTGGAACACTGGAATAGCCAAAAGTGAACAACAGTATGGTCAATCAGTTGTTGGTCAGCTGCAAAATGCAGCTGGATATACCACTCAAATTCAACAATTCACAATTCCATATGCACAGTGCATTCCCAATTCCATATGCAAAGTGCATTCCCAATTCCATATACACAGTGCATTTGCAATTCAATATTCACAGTGCATTCCCAATTCCATATACACAGTGTATTCACAACAGTGCATTCCCAATTCCATATACACATTACATTCACAATTCCATATATACAGTGCATTGAATTTGACTATCCAAAATGGCTCACAGTAATTGCAGATTTGTTTTTAAAGATCAATACTGCACCATTTTTGACAAGCATATTGGCGAAATAAAACTGATGAATGAATAAAATAAATAGTAGGCCTATATACTAACATGACCCAAATCCTGTAAGGGTTTCAAATATCAGTTGCAGTCAAAATAACTCAACACAACAACAAGTGTGTGAACACACCAACATGCACACCTCAGTCATAATAATTCAACACAAAAGTGAAGGCCCGATGAAGAGACACCAAAAAGACAGAGGAGATACGACGAAAGTTTCCTTCATGGATTAATAAGCGTCATTGAAATAAACCAACGTGTCTGCTGTGTGGGAGCGTTCTGTCTGCCGAGTCTCAAGCCGAGCAAGCCCAAAAAGCACTTTGTGACAGTACATAAAGATGATGACGGTAAACCCAAAGGTTTTTTTTTAAAGAAATATGTCGAGCTGAATAAGTAGAGAGTTTTGGCTACTTCAAAAAGGCTGGGACGGTGTGTGATGGGGCACTGAATGCTTCCTTTGAGGTTAGATAGGCCTACCTCAATGCTAATACCTAGACCCTGCACGCGATTGCAGAGACATTAATTATGCCCGCTGCTATCAAAATACAAAAGCAATGTGCAGGGAGGAAGTGGCCAGAAAATTAAAAGCAATCTCTGATAAAACAGTTTAGAACTGATGCCGCTGCGCTGACCAGGAGAGCACGCTAACAGAGAAGCTTTGCAATTCCCAAGCCTCTTCAAATAGAGCACTGAAGAGAGGAGTACCCCGAGATCGCACTGTGTGCTTGAAAACTGTTGGTTCCTTTTTGGAGCACCACTTGCCTTTGTGAAGCCGGATTTATATTATATATTTATAGTGCTCTTGTCTGTATGAAATCGAAGTAGGCTACCGTTCATGGTTGGATATTACGTTAGAGATGCGATGCGCGCACTCTACCACAGAACCGGACTTTGGAAGGCTGAATGAAGGCTCAGATATCTAAGAAAATGGCTATCTAGTCTTCTTCAAACAAGATTTAAACAAGTCTCCAATTTTACTGAAGACAAGACATTTTCACCTTGCTCGCTGACGTCAACAAGAAGAAGCCAGGGCCGCCGAGGGCTGCATTCCCCAAAACTCTCAAGTAGAACTTGAAGGTGGTGGTGCAGGTTGACCAATACCAATAATTAATAGTTACTTAACCCTCTGGTTGTGTTACGGTCAAAAATGACCATTTTGAAACTTCATTCTTAAATAACTTATCTATATTTCATCATACACAAATATTACACATATATTATAGCTTTCAGTCAGCACGCGCTCCATAGACAGTAGAGGTTTGCTTGGGGACTCCTGAAGAGACTTTTCAGGCCGCGTGGGGTTTGGAGTGATGTGATTGGGTTGGACGGTGTCGTATAAGGTGGTGGGCGGGGCTACCGCAGGGCCAGGGGTGCTCTGTGAGACACACACACACACACACAAAGAGAATTTAGGTCTTCTCTCAACACACACACACCTTCAGGAATATATACACTTTACTCAACAGACTCAAGGTCCACAAGAAATAAATACACTTACATTACAAAACATATACGTCATCCACCCTCTCTCTCTCTCTCTCTCTCTCTCACTCACTCACTCACTCACTCACTCACTCACTCACTCACACACACACACACACACACACACTCACTCACTCACTCACTCACTCACTCACTCACTCACTCACTCACTCACTCACTCACTCACTCACTCACTCACTCACTCACTCACTCACTCACACACACACACACACACACACACACACACACACACACACACACACACACACACACACACACACACACACACACACACACACACACACACACACACACACACACACACACACACACACACACACACACAATAATACAGATGATTTTAAAGATACTAACCTTCTGGGGCTTCGGCATGGGCTGGACAGTTCCATACTCAGTGGAGACCGGGGGTAGGGCGCCATTCTGAGACAAAGCAAGGGACACACACACAAACGGCTTTAGAAAGCAATTTGAGGGTTGTAAAATGTTTCACATATTTGAGGAGGTGTCTTATATATGTTGCCCAATTCAAAATATATTAATCAGTAGGGTGTACAGTGTGCAGACTTCGACTCATTCCACTGTCTATATAGTAATTGACCATCAATATGCTGCTATACATTTTCAAATATATTGAAAGACATTTCCAAATTCAAACTTACCATTTTAGACGTTTACAAAACATATAGGCCTACTACAGTACATGTATATTGCTACTATGTTGAAATGTGTGGGTAAGTCCCACATACTGTACGTATGTATGGCCATATGTTTGTATATTGCAATATGTTTACATCTTCTAAACGTGGAGAGTTGAGGATCTTATCGTTTTCTTCTGTGTCAGGTTGACCACGGTAGATACTTTGCGTTATAACTTTGGAAAGGATTGCACCAAAGTGTGTGTGCCAACGCTTTATGATAGGTACATGAATGGAGGCCAAGGCTTTCAAAATGGCTGATATTTTTTGTTTGACCCATAACTTTTGAATGGGAGTGCAGATTTGAAGTCTTGTGTGCCAACACTTCCAATAGGTAGAGTTGCTTACACACTAAAATAGATGAACCGATTGCATTTTGAATGCCCAAAACAGTCAAGACGGCTTCGTGTGCTAACCTGAAGTTCGGGGTGTGTTGCGGATACACATCTGGCTGTCAGAGAATGATCGCCATCTTGTCCATTTTCCTTCATAAACATATGTACAGCACTGTATTAATAATATACGGCATTACACAAACAGAAACAGAAACACACACACACACACACACACACACACACACACACACACACACACACACACACACACACACACACACACACACACACACACACACACACACACACACACACACACACACACACACACACACACACACACACGTGTCAACCTATAATAAGAGTAACATTTAAAGTTGATGGGCTTTATTTGTCAATTCTACTAATTTTGAATTCCAATTAATGATCTTTTGTGCATCAGCACACAATTTATTTTTATATAATTCAAAAACTCCAATTCCATTCCATAATTCCATTTTTTTTTTTTTTTTTTTTTTTTTAACATTTTTAGGCTGTCTTATATTCCAAATGTCAGATTCAGCCTTCACATTGACAAGTAAAGAAAATTTGTAATTTTAACATATAGGCCTATCACTGGCTTTTGACGTTTTACAATGTGCTATGTTCCAAATGTCAGATTCAGTCTTCATATATTTTTGTATATAGTATTTACAAATGTACACAGAAGTTATTATAATATGACTTAAAGAAATACAGCAGGTACTCACTCTCAGTTACATTGCAAACAATGACAACGTTCATGATGCAAGTGTCTTGTTTTTGGTTGAATTGGAGAATTCTATTGATCTTATTCCATTGGCAGATTATTTAGCTTAATTATTTATATAAATATTATTTAGCTTTTAAAAACCCTAACCTTCGGGGGGCTTGGGCTGGGCTGGAGGGTGGCATACTCAGTGGAGACCGGGGGTAGGGCGCCATTCTGAGACAAAGCAGGAGGACACACACAAACAGCATTAGAAAGCAATGTGAGAGTTGTGAAATATTATTTAAAAACTTTGCACGTTGGTTTCATTGAAAAAGTCAT
>NC_085872.1:53964042-54006542 GCF_034702125.1 Engraulis encrasicolus
ATTTGAAACAAAATATAAAAAAGCACAACGTTTGCAGTTGTCAACTGAGTTGATAATGAAGTGCTATTACATTTTAGGCTTGTAAAAGAACTTGTTACAAATTACAACCAATTCCAACGTTCATTTACACTAGTGATGTCTGCCTTTCATGACACATAATGTGAACTTATTCACGTTCAAGTTCTTTATTTAAAAATGTGTTGCGTTCAGTTCAGTGTTCACGATAAAACACAAGGGTTCTACATTTTCTGCTTATAACCTGACTGCGCGAAACTATCTGCGCACAACTCAACCTCTGATTGTTGCAAACCGCTGTCGGTCAAAAAATTAGCTCACGTGTTGGCTGCCAGTGTATTGCCCCTCCTCATAACATCGTGTTGAGTCCATGTACAGTCTTTCAGGGATTAAAATTAACTTTTTTCACAACCGTCCCGAAAATCATTGTGAACCGTCCCGAAGCGTCCCGAAAATGTTAATATTTTTTTTAGGGTGACCATTCTGCGACTGACTTATTTTTGGACGGGGGGTTTGGGAGTTTTCCCCAAGAAAATGTGAAAACCAAAACACCTAGCAGTGATGCCTGGGTCAGGGGGGCACATTTTTTCAAGAGAGAAAAAAATTGCATTCGACTTACCATAGCTTCACAATGAGGCTTAAAACTCCATAATGTAAAGAATTTTACCCTTTAATAGGCCTAGGCTACATAACATTGTTCTATCCATCATGCAAGTCTAGGCCTAGGCTACATTTATTTAGAATTAAAAAAAAAAATAGTTTGGAAGTCAACAAAACACATTTCCTATAGGCTATGCTTAATAACAAGTGTTTAAGAGCTACTTTGACAATATAGTGCTGCTCAGTTTGCAACATCCAACAAAAAAACATCTGGCTTCAAGCTACCTGATGTTGTGACAGTAGATGAGCACAGAGTGCGCACTATCGCCAGTGTCCTCCCATCACCATGACCAAGGGAATGAACAGTGCAAGTCAGGCTACACAAATTTGTAGCCTACACCCAACGAATCCATTTCTCCTCACAAAGATAGCAGTTGATCGTTTGTTAACATAGGCAAAATGCCAATATGGATTTAGCATTTCTAGGTTGCATAGCGTTGTTTAAAAGTTAGGCTATTTGATGATCCGACTTCTCCCTCTCCCTCTCCCTCCCACTGCCATCACACAGGCCAGTGTGGTAGCTTTTGTGATACGCACAGGAATTCTCATGCGCCTTGTATCTGCTTTTATGAGGCTACAGAAAGCGATGTGGGACAAAGGTATGGCAGGAACCGAATCTCAACATGAACAGAGATTACACAATCTTCGATATGGTCACCAAATGTTTTGGGGCTGTCATTTATGTTATGCCTACACTTTGGAATTAGATCAGAGTCTTGTTGTTACACAGATATATTTCATAACGGTACCCTGTACTCAACTTTACTCGGTCTACCCTACAAGCAGATACAGGGCGCATGAGAATTCCTGTGCGTACCCCAAAAGCTACCACATGGCTGGCAGTTGATGTGAAGTGCACTATTTCGTTGCGCATTTCATTGATTCGAGTAGACTTGATCATGGACATTTCCACGTCGTCAACATGCAATGAGGAGGATTTGCGACACGAGCTGCTGAAACAGTCTACATAAATTATTAAACTTTTGCGACCACCAGCTAGGCTATACAGTAGGTCTAAGCCACGGAAATCGTCCCAAAATAGGCTAAATCTCTGATCGTCCCGATGACGATTTAATATCCTACGGCCCCGGGACGACGGGACAACGTTATTTTTAATCCCTGAGTCTCAGACTGTCAGCAACCAGAATGCACCCCACTTCCTGTTACTGTTTGTCTGCTTTCATACCGGCTGAACGATCCCTGGTGTAGGCTATTGTTACCAAATTGACCACAGAGCAAACCGCTGACTTTTGAGATTTTACTTTGTTTTACTTTGTTTCAAATTGAAAATGAAGTACACTTTGACTTTTGGATTTTGTTTATTAAATATTTTCAAATAGAAGTCTGGTTTGATTTATTGAGAAATGGACATTTTTTTGAAAATCAGATTGGCAGCGTGGGTAAATATTTCATGATGACAAAGATCCTAACCAAGAAGGTCTCGAGTGTGTTGTTTTACAAGTGTGAGTCACAGAGAGCAGAGATCACCGTCGCCATCACCAAACAGCGTACTTGAACACTACTTCACTACTAGATACTGAACACTACTCAACTAGATACTGAACACTACATCACTATATTTAACTGACTTTGTATAATATAACATGATTCAATCCCATGTCATAATCAGTAATTAATTCCTACCTGTTTGGTGGAAAATAACCAACAGCACGATCAGTCCAGATACGTTCGGCTGCATGTTGAAGTGACGTCAACTTCCTCATGTGTGTTTTGCTCTGGGGTTCTTGCTCAGCCGTTTTTCGCTTCATCATGACGTACAACTTGAAACTTGACACTTGAGAGGGCGTACCGCTGAAGATTTTTGCACTGTATATGATGGGGTCATTTTGTTTTGATATGAAATCAAGTATTGATAATAGAGTAAAGATAGATGTAGGCCTATAATTTCCTCTTCAATAAAGTAAATCTAAACTACTACTAATAAAAAGGTTTGTGTGTGTGTGTGTGTGGGGGGGGGGGGGGGGGATAAGCACTGAGAGGGGCCCTTAACACTAGAACTACCACGGAGGGGTCAATTGACCTTTTTACCTAAAAGCCCCACAAGAGGGTCATTTGACCCTTTGGACCCCCTGCGGACACTCCTTTTGTTGTGGAAATGTGGCTGTTAGCAGCTCACAGCTGTCACTTGAGACACAGAGAGTGTGTGTGTGTGTGTGTGTGTGTGCGTGTGTGGATCATTTCCAATGCCTGTTGAGTGCTGTATCTCTGCATCTTCGTTCCTTGGAGAGGAGCTTCTTTCACCACAAAACTCTTGAGGGAAATGAAGCAGTAGTCCACATGCACTGGTATTTATCCATCTAACAATTGCCAGGTTGCATTCACATGAGTCGTTATGGTCACATGGCATGGGAGATTCACACGTTACAGTTTTTCTCGATTGGTTTGGCTAATTTCTCGAAACTGAGATGACATTCTCAAAACAACACGGACAAATCCCCAAACCAACTTGCAATTTCCCAAAACAGAATGGCATTTTTCATTGCTTTCATCAGATATCAAATGCTTTGTACATGTCTCAAATGTTAAGTACATCTCTGCAGATGGATATGTACAAATACCCTTTAGTTGACACATTCAGCATACATTCAGCACATTTTCCAAATAAATTGGCCTTGCTTATCTAAAAGAATTAGACAATTCTCAGTCTAATGGTTGCCCTCTCCAAAACACGTCAGCATTATTTCATTGTGTAAGTCATCATATGCAAAGTGGTCTACGCAATTCCCAAAACAGTCAAGGACATCATATTTTAAGAATTTCATTACATAGTAAATCCATGACAGTGTTCAACAGGTCAGATGGTATTGTAACTTTACTAGTTAGTAGAAAATAATTTTACGACCGTGTATACTACAGTTTCCTCTGTTATTTGGCTAATTTCATGACATTTTTTCAAACAACATTCTGTTTTGAACAATTGCTAGTTGCTTTGGCATTTGTCCATGTTATTTTGAGAATTTTATCTCTGTTTTTAGAAATGAGCCAAACCCATGAGAAACCTGTGATATATGGGCATTACTTTCTGTATATGAATTTACAGTAAAGAAAGTTACTGATAAATGTCCTTGGTAAATTATCTGTGTTGTCAAACTTCAATGGTTTCACTCACTTTTTCATTTTTATACATAGTCGACATCTGTTAGCTGAACGTAGATAAAACACCTAACCATTTTGACTGGCAGTGCTTACACAATGGCAAAGGGACAATGTATTTTGGGGGTACTGATGATATAGATGGGAAAGAAATTTAGTTTTGACACATGGGTAAACTGTTTTTGGGGTGATATGAGCGAGTGATGAGGATCCATGTAGTTATGCTGAACCATCCAGTTTATTTTGACAGAAGGACTAAATGAACGCAAATGAGCCAAAGCAATTGAGAAGGATTCATGCCATTTTGATGGTACTGACTATTTATATGTGAGACGGTTTAGTGCTGATGCAAGAATTAGGTGTTTTGGGAGGTATATGACATTTTGCTAGTTATCTGAACTGTTGTGCAGAAATGTAAGAATGTTTGGCCAAATGACCCAATGGTTATAGGAATGTCATCTCAGTTTCAAGAAAATGAGCCAAACCAATCGAGAAAAACTGTAATTCAACCATTATCTGGTTGCAGTCATATGATTCGTCATGATCACATGGGACATTGACACGTTCATTGATGACTTATATGAAGAAAATGTGCTGACATGTTTTCAGGACAACCATTACACTGAGAATCAACCAATTGGGATATATCAGCAAGGTACATTCATTTGAAAATTCTACTAAATGTAAGCTGATTGTGTTAACTGTAGGATGCTTGTACATAGCTATTTGCAAGGATGTACTAAATGATTGAGACATGTACAAAAGCATTTGAAATTTGATGAAAGCAATGATAAATGCCATTATGTTGTGAGGAACTGCACATTTTGGGATTTGTCCATGTTTTGAGAATGACATCTCAGTTTCAAGAAATGAGCCAAACCAATGGAGAAAAACTGTAACACACTGTCCGCCAAACTGTGCTATCTGTCTTTGCTGCTGATATCTTCATGCAAGTTGCTATTTACCTGTGGTGATTTTGGAGGCTGACAGCCCTTGGGAAGAAGCTGTCTGTCCCTGTTTATCTTGGCTGTTAGCACTGTAAGGTGTGACCCCCTCACCCCTCACCCCACACACAGCCCCTAACAGCCTCATTACCATAACAAAATGAGTGTTTAGTGTATTAGGTAAAAGCCACCGGGTCAAATGACCCCTCTCTGGTACTTCTAGGTAGGCAGAAAAATCCTGGTAGTTCTAGTGTTAAGGGGCCCCAAAATGTGAATCTTTCATGGGGCCCAAAATTTCTGGCGGCGCCCCTGTGTGTGTGTGTGTGTGTGTGTGTGTGTGTGTGTGTGTGTGTGTGTGTGTGTGTGTGCGTGCGTGTGCGTGTGTGTGTGTGTGACCTCACCGCCAAGGAGGTAATGTTTTCAGTCACGTTTGTTTGTCTGCCTGTCTGGTTGTTTGCCAGCAGGATGACTCAAACAAGTTCTATCAAACAGTTTCCTTCACTTTCATACCCAAAGCAAAGTGTAGATATTTGCCCTAACCATGGCAGATATTACTAATACGCAATAAGGCAACTTGAGTGTGTTAGTGTGTGTGTGTGTGTGTGTGTGTGTGTGTGTGTGTGTGTGTGTGTGTGTGTGTGTTTGTGTGTGTATGTGTGTGTGAGTCACGCCCCAAGTTGCGTGGCTATCTCACTGTCGTGCGACTGTTTGTGATCATCATTTGCAGGTGCATTGATTGCTGGGATGCTGACGACTGGCAATTGGTAACCAATGCGCAGGTCCAGCCGGTGCCCTATTTAAGCTGGTCAGTTGGCATTCTGAGTAGAGAGAAGCGAGCGAAAAGCCGCCTTAGTGAGCGATGTGTTTCTCTGTCTGTCTGCGTGTGGTACGCACACACACACACACACACACACACACACACACACACACACACACACACACACACACACACACACACACACACACACACACACACACACACACACACACACACACAATACATCCCACGGTATAACACCTTTTTCCCCTTTTACACCTTTTGTCGTGTAATTACAACACTGGCAGATGACATTATGCTATGACCTAATTTACGCCATTGTACCTAATGAGAGAGATAGACTTTATTATTACTGAAAAACACTAAAAACCTAACAAGGACCCTCCACAAACTTGATCCAACCAGTACAGAGTTAGCTGATCGTAAGACAGCCCACACAGGTCTACTGGTTTGCTCAGATAAGTTACTTGTGTTGGAAGGAAACTGTTTCTTTTTTTCACTTTTTTAAAAAACTTTTTTTACTTTTACTTTACCCCCCCCCCCCCCCCCCCACACACACACACACACACACACACACGCACACACCCCACCCCACCACATATGCAACATTATGTGTGTGTGTGTGTGTGTGTGTGTGTGTGTGTGTGTGTGTGTGTGTGTGTGTGTGTGTGTGTGTGTGTGTGTGTGTGTGTGTGTGTGTGTGTGTGTGTGTGTGTGTGTGTGTGTGTGTGTGTGTGTGTGTGTGTCACGTCACGTGTGCATGACAGCAACTTCCCTACTACTACTACTACTGCTATTTTACTCAAACACACATATAGATTTCTACAACGACAAGTACGGTAGCCCAAAGCAAAGTCACTGGAAAGGCGGCAGGGCATCAAGGAAGTCACTTGACTGGTTGCCTAGCAACAGGAGGATTAGAGGAAAGTTGCTCACTTCTCTTGTGTGTGTGTGTGTGGTTGAAAGAGGAAGCCATTTTGCTTTCTCAGTTTGTCTCCCCCCTTTCCTCCACGTCTGTGTGTTTGTAAATGTGTGTGTTGGGTGGGGGTATCGGAGGCGGCTGAGAGATAGATAAAGTGAGGAGAATAAGTATTTGATCCCTTGCTGATTTTGTTGGTTTGCCCACTAATAAAGACATGAGCACTCTGTAATATTAATGATAAACTGTATTCTAATATGGAGAGACAGAATATCAAAAAGAAAATCCAGAAAATAACTTTCAAGAATATATTTAATTGATTTGTATTCCATTGAGGAAAATAAGTATTTGACCCCTCTAGTCAAAGAAGACAAAATACTTGGTGGCAAAGCCCTTGTTTTCTTGTACAGAGTTCAGATGTTTCTTTCAGTTAATGACAATGTTTGTGGATATATTAGAAAGGATTTTTGTCCACTTTTCTTTGCAGATCATATCTAAATCATTTAAATTGTATGACTCTAGCTTGGCAAATGGGAGCTTCTGTTCCCTCCACAGGATTATTATAGGGTTAATGTTTGGAAAGTGTCTAGGCCACTTCATGACCTTAATGTGCTTCTGCTTGAGCTACTCCTTCGTTGCTTGGGCTGTATGTTATGGATTATTATCATATTGGGAGGCCAATCCATGACCCACCTTCAGTCTAGTGGTGATGGGAAAGAGGTTGGCATGCAGCATTGTACGTTTACATGTCTCCCTCCATCCATTTCTTGACGATGTGAAGTTGTCCTGTGTCTTGGCCAGACAAACAACCGCAAAACATAATGTTACCACTTTCATGTAAGATGTTGGAGAAGGTGTTGTTTTTGAGATCATAGGCAGCATTTCTCTTCCTCAAGAAACCTCAAGTTGTGTTAATGCCAAACAGTTTGATTTTGGTGTCATCTGATTCCAGCACCTCACAATCATATCCTAATCCAGTTTGATGTTCATTGGCAAACCTCAGGTGAGCCTGAACAGGTTCCTTCTGAAGCATTGGTACCAGTGTTTCCAATAGTTTTCTTAGGGATTGAGGTCCCAGCTGCCTTGAGATAATTTCCTAGCTCTTTCCATACAGTTTTAGGGTGCTTTATCTCTGTTTTTCTGGTTATTGAATGCCCACAAGGTCAAATCTTGTATGGAACCACAGACAGGCCTCAGATTGATGATGATGGAAGAAATGCACCAACAGTTTGCTCCTTAATATCCAGGAGCCCATTTCAGCCTTCTTGAGTTCTAAAATCTTGTCCCTGACATCCTTTGACAGCTTTTTGGTCTGTCCCATGTTGGCGAGTTTAATTTGATTGATTGACTGATACTATGGACTGATTCTGCAGATTCAATGTGTCTTTTGTGCAGGTTACTATTAACAGTTGTGTTCAATTCAGATAACAAGTTGATTGGAAGTGCCATTTGATCTGCGGGATCAGAACTCTTAATGGTTGGCAGGGGATCAAATACTTATTTCCCTCAATTAAATATAAATCAATTAATATATATTCTTTAGAGTTAATTTCTGGATTTTCTTTTTGATATTCTGTCTCTCCATATTACTTACTTTACTTACTTATCCTCTTCGTCCCGGCTGGGACATAAGGCCGCAATCATACACTGCCACTGAACCCTGTCTCGTGCTTTGGCCTGTGCTCCATCCCAGGACAGCCCCATCCCCTTTAGCTCTGTCATCACGGTCCTTCGCCAGGTGTTCTTTGGCCTTCCCCTCTTTCTTTTCCCGACCGGGGTCCATCTCAGGGCGACTTTTGGTGTTCTTTCATTGGGCATTCTGAATACATGGCCGAGCCTAGTCTACGTTTCTGAATTTCAAGAGACATATGTGAGCTGCCTGTCCTCTTGTAAAGTTCTTCATTTGAGATCTTATTTGGCCAAAAGATGTTACAGATTTTACGGAGGCAGTTGTTATGGAAGACATCAATCTTTTGCATGTCTTGCTTTGTTGCTCTCCAGCACTCAGAGCCATACAGCAGGACAGCCTTGACATTGCTGTTGTAGAGTCTGACTTTTGTTCTGAGGCTGTACTGCTTGGACCTCCAGATGTTGTGGAGTTGGCTGAAGGCCCCTCTTGCTTTGGTCAGGCGCGTCTTGATGTCCTTTTGTGTCCCGCTTTCACTGCTAATGATGCTTCCAAGGTATGGAAATTCCTCCACGCATTTTAGTGCCTCTCCATCGATGGTGATTGGTCGTGTTGCTGCCGTGTTGATGCACATCACCTGGGTCTTCATTTGGTTGATGTACAGACCAGTTTGCTTTGCATGGTTGTTAAGCAGGTTGGTCTTTTCTTGGAGGTGGCTATGTGTGGGTGACATAATTGCAAGGTCTTCCAAAAAGGAGAACGGTGTCCATTGGATTCCACGGGGTCTGCCAGCTGTTGTTTGTCGCATTACCCAGTCGATGGTGATGAGGAACAGGATGGGAGAGAGGACGCAGCCCTGTGTGACTCCAGATTTGACAGGAAATGGCTCAGTCAGGGTGTTGTCCAAGATGACACTGCATTCAAAGTGTTCATAGAACATTTTGATGATGTTGACTATTTTGGCAGGTATTCCATATGCTCTTAGGATTTTCCATAGGCTCTCTCGATGGACACTGTCAAACGCCTTTTTGAAGTCAATGAAGTTAATGTACAATGGTGTGTTCCACTCAATGCACTGCTCGATGATGTTGCGCAAAGTGAAGATCTGATCGATACATCCTCGACCTTTACGAAATCCTCCTTGTTCTTCTCTTAGTTTGCCATCTATGACACTATCAAGTCTCTCCACAAGTATTCTGCAGAAGATCTTGCTAGGGATGGACAAAAGGGTTATACCTCTCCAGTTGTCGCAATTCTTTCTGTCTCCTTTCTTAGGGAGCCTACATATGAGTCCTTTGCTCCAATCCTTTGGGCTCGCATTTTGCTCCCAAATCTTGCTGAAGAGGTCGGTAAGCACCCTGGAAGCTGTGATGGTATCTGCTGTCATCATTTCTGCATGCAGCATGTCGATTCCTGGAGCTTTCCCCTTCTTTGTAACCCTGATTGCCTCTTCCACTTCAGCTTGTGAAGGAGGATCAGTGTTTATTCCCAAATCATCTATGGGTATTGGATCTGCAGGCTCTTCTGGTTCTGGTCCATTGAGCACTTCTTCAAAGTGTTGAACCCATCTTTCTGCTTGTTCCTTTTCAGTTGTAATCAGATTTCCTTGTTTATCCTTCACCAGTTTTGTGTTTATGCTCTTATGGCCACTTAGCTGTTTGGTGATTCTATACACTGTACTGAGTTTTCCTTTTGCTGCAGCCGCCTCTGCTATGCTTGCCAGGTTTTCCACGAAGGCTCTCTTATCCCTTCGGGCACTCCTTTTAACTTCTAAATCTTTAGTCCTGTACTCTCTCTTCGCTTGTTCAGTTAACCTGGGTGACTTTGCACTCATCAGTTTATCTTTGGCTTTCCTTCTCTCATCAATCTTTGTCCATGTCTGTGATGTTATCCATTCGTTATTTCCTTTCTTCCTGAAGCCTAGGACTTTCTCTGCTGTTTCTTTGTACAGCTTTGTGATGTTCCCCCATGTTTCCTCAACATTTCCCTGGTCTGTACCCTCATTTTCATTCTGCAGTGCGCTGAATCGGTTTCTGAGCTCAATTGTGAATTCTTTCTGTATTTTTGGGTCAAGAAGCTTGTTGATGTCAAACACTTTACGCTGATGTTTGGTGGTCGGAACTGCTCTAAGTTTCAGCCTGATCTTGGCTATCACCAGGTGGTGGTCACTGCCAACATCGGCTCCTCTGTGGACTTTGACATCCAAAAGAGATCGCTGCCATTTCTTATTGATGATGATGTGATCAATTTGGTTGGTAGTATGTCCGTCTGGCGATCTCCAGCTTAGTTTATGGATGTCTTTGTGAGGGAAGATGGTTCCACCTATTTTGCATCTGTTGTTGGTACAGAAGTCAACCAGCCTCTCTCCATTGTCATTGATGGTTCCACAGCCATGCCGTCCCATTACATCTTCCCTCCCAGTGTTATCCCTCCCAACTTTGGCATTCAAATCTCCCATAATCAGCAACAGGTCATGCTGTGGGACGTTTGATACGGCACTCTGCAGTTGCTCATACCAGTCGTCCTTGGACTCCTCTTCTGCCTCATTTGTAGGGGCGTAGCATTGCAAAATGGTCATTTTGCAGTATCTGGAGTCAAATCTTACTCTGAGCAGCCTATCGCTGATGGGTTCCCACTCAATAAGAGATTTGGTTGTCTTCTTGCTTATAATAAGGGCTACACCGCTGGAGTGTGCATCTTCTCTTCCCGAGAAAAGGATTGTTGAGCCATCTTTTGTCACCTTGCGTCCTGACCCAGTCCATCTGCACTCACTCACACCAAGGACGTCCAACTTATATTTCTGCATCTCTCGGATGACTTGTGCTGTCTTTGATGTTTCATACATGGTACGAACATTCCATGCTCCAAGACGGATCGTAGTTTGGGGTCCAAGGAAACTCCTCTTCGAGCAACTGACTTCCCCAGCTGGGCTTTCATCTGCTGCCGTCATTTTGCCTGTGTTTAGGCCAGAGCTTCTTTTAGACCCAAGGTTTTGTGGTTTGTGTGTTGCAGTTTCTGTAACAGGTTTTGTTTTCCGGGGTGGGGTTGTTAGCCCTTCGCCCAACCCCAAACCTGGAGGACCAGTGCGCCGCTGTTTGTCTGACCCCTCCCCCGCGACCTGCCCGGCTTGGTTGAACCTGCCAGGGGCTTAGGCCCCGGCCGATATAGCTCACAGGATCTTTGAGGTACGCAAGCCACCCCACCACGACAAGGTAGCAGCAATATTAGAATAGATTTTATCATTAACATTAAAGACTGCTCATGTCTTTATTAGTGGACAAACCAACAAAATCAGCAAGTGATCAAATACTTATTCTCCTCACTGTAGATTGATCTATCTATCTGGTAACGAGTCTGTCCATGTAACAGTTACGCTACCTTGTGGAGAAATGAAGAATGTATTTTAGTTTGAAGACCAGTCATTTTCACTCTAGCTCAATGGACAACATACTCTAGGCCTGAAAGTAGCACATAGAGCTGAAATGAATAAATAATTAATTGATAACACTCTCATGATAAACACTCTCCTGACTTGAAAGAATGAAATAATGGTTGAATTCATACTCATTGTTGACCATTTTATTACTGTTTATGACCAAATATGCAGTAACAATGCTGTCAAATGTGATACAACAACAACTTAATTTCATTCAATTAAGATATTAAATGGGTAGCCTACATCTGTTCATTTCTCTCTGTACGTAGTTTACTTCAAAAGTTGTGACCCATTCTGTATCATTATGTCAATAAGCCTACCTGTCAGATTCTGAACTAACTGTGTTTGTGTGCAATTTCACAGAAAATAAAATAACGAACAATCACTAAGCATCAAAACGATCGATATTTTTTTTTTATTATATTACCAATATAAAAGTAACATGAAAAGTTCATAAAACTAAATTATAACATACAATAGAACTCCCCCAACACAAACACAGAAAAAAACACAAAGAACACAAATATGAGGACAGCAATAATTTCTATGAGAGCACAAAATTGATAACAAGGTACTGTAGTTAAATAAACAGACCAACTATAGGGGTTTCATCACCAATGATTCAGACGAACTTGAGCTTTATGCTTGTTATTTTGTTGTTGCTAGATGAAAAAAAAAGATTTTTAAAAAGTAACAATGAGAAATAAACACATTTTCAAAACAAAACATTATATATGTAAGGGATAATTGACGACACGGTGTGCGTATAACACAAATCAACTAATGTAAAGACACCTTAAAACTCCCTAAGAATCCATAAGATAGCAGTGCATTCACAGTTCTCTTTGCTACATCATGTTACATTTAATTGAACTATGGCTTAAAGTTATTGCAGATTGCAGCTAATGAGTAAAAATAACTCAAAAACAATGATGTAAGCACATGACCACCTCAGTTAATAGGTAAACACCAAATAAGTAAATAAATAGGACCCTCTCGAAAACGAGATTTGTATCTCAAGAGGCTATCCTCTAATAAAGAAATTTGAAATTTGAAGTAAACACAAACGTAAAGGTGCAAAAGTGCGCACAAACATGCATACACTTAAGTCAAAATTAGTCAATAACGGTGTGACACACAAGCATGTGTGACGGAGGTGTTTCCCACATGGTTCGCCCCCCTCGAGATGAGAAACCTGTCACCAAACTACATCGGTTCGGCAATGGGAGGCACAGTACGAGCACGCTGAGCTAAAGGACCAGTCCGAAAGCTCAACACTACCACACTGTATGAGGCTTCGGGAGGGAGGTTTGCTAACGTTCCCTGCCACACTGTGCTACGTGGCCTCCATTACACATTCACACCTGGGGTTGATTCAAACCACACTGATGTGATTTCAACACTATAAACCCAATTGTGATTTATTATTTCATAACCTGATTAAGGGAAAGAATGTGGTTTAAAAAAATACTGTTTAAGTGGGTGGTAAACATAGTCCAAGTGGACCCCGTTTCTTGACAGTGTCGTTGTTCACTGGTTAGCAACTTAAGTGCGAAATTGTACAGTTCTACATTTAGAAAACAGTCACACAATTTATATCGCTAGTTCACACCTCTGGTCTTCTTACAAAAGTGGAGAAGACACGCTCACACTATCACCTTAATAGGCTATTTTAACAGTTCTTAACTGGCTGCTGAATCCCACAAATAACACATAAATTAATGAATGAAGGAATGACGCGAAGGAGAGCACTCTTCAGATTTCTTCTTTGTTTATTCTCCCATTAGTTTCGGGCAGAGCCCTTCTTCAGCGTGTAATGGCATTTACACTCTGCCCAAAACGTTTGTGGGCAAATAAACAAAGAAGAAATCTGATGAGTGCTGTCCTTCGCTTCCTTCATTCCCTCTAACAAAAGTCCAGCAAGCAAAAATTACAAGTAGCATACAATGTCGCTTTAAGAATCTTACCTAAGGTTCCCAGAGGAGGCAGTGCGAAGCACAAGGTAAACATCTAGGACAGAGCAGTGGATACAATGTCTGTAAACATATAGCCTATATATTAACTCTATATATTAATTCTTCATTATTATTTTTTTATTACTATTTTTATCATTTTTTATATTATTTGGACACTTTTGGTAATTGTCCTAGTCCATCTTGATGTGTATAATATCGGTCTTATGTGGATACAACAAGAAGAACTGAGAAGGTCCTGTGCACAGCCAGTTTCCAGGTGAACAACACATTTCAGTGAACAACACATTTTGCTTGGGCTTCGTCATGTTCACTTTGACATTCACATACCTCCCACAGGTGAAATAGGTGATTACTGGGTCACAAGATACAGAGACAGATACAATTTCAAATACACATTTACATTTGATAAACCTCTTGTTATTGGGAGACATTTGTCACCTATTTCATCTGTGGTAGGTATGCAAATGTCAAAGTGAACCTGGCAAAGCGCAAGCGAAACGCGGTGAACGGTGAAAAGTCCACTAGTGTGCGATAATTCTTGTTTTCTTTGATATTTTGCTGCTTCGTCTAAGTCAGAGGTGGGTAATCTCTAGAGATGCACCGGATCCTGATTTTTAGGATCCTGCCGGATACCAAATCCATTGCTTAAGATCCTGCCGGATCTGGAACCGGATACCAGATCCTACGAAAGAGTTGAAACACATAGCCTACTCGCACACGTGGGCCCTTTTTATTACGTTGGCTCAAACTATTTTTTAGACTCATTGGCTTACTGCCACACTGCCTGCAACTGCCGCTTCCAAAGGGCTTTCACTCCATGCAACGATTGGGGTTGTGAAAGACTGACTGAAAAGCCTAGGCTACGTAAAAACTAGAGATGCACCAGATCCTGATTTTTAGGTAACTGCCAGATACCAGATCCACTGCTCAAGATTCTGCCGGACCCGGATTCTGTGAAAAATCCAGTATTATCCAACCGGGTCCGGAACCGGATCTTGGATCCTGTACATCTCTAGTAATCTCTGGCCCGGGGGCCACCTGTGGCCCGCACGCTGAGCCATTTCATAAAAAAGACACATTTTAAATAAAAAATCCAAAAAGTCCAAATACTGTACATATACTTCCTCTGCATTCTTTAAATGGCTACCTAAAAAGGTGTCTTGTGAACATAAGATTAACCAATAGGCTACATCTAAATACATTTCATTACAATGTGGAGAAATGGCATAGCTTACACTTACACTATTTCTTATTATCTGGCACTTCCCTCAATATTCTGAGCACAATGTGGCACTTTGGTCAAAATAATTGCCCACCCCTGGTCTAAGCAGTGTTGCCAGATTGGACCCACCCAGTTGGGCTGTGTAGGATGAGCATCTTGATTTTAGTCATGTTACCATAAACACAATATTACAATATTTGTCTCATCTTCTGCAAAGAAGATCTACGGTAAATGTACCCAAATATTTCTTCCAATGTGAGGTAATTCAAGATGATTATCTTCAATATTGTATCAATTCTATTGGAAACAAGGCTCTTTCACTTGTTATTTCATCCATGACTATGTTTACATGATGATATTACATCCAAGCTGGGTTTGTTCCGTTGGCTCCTGCGTTACTGTGTAAAATAAGCATGGCCGGAACAACTAGAATTGTTAAAAGAGGAATTTACCACCATCTTTACTCAGAATAAAGTTTAATTCTGAATGAACTTAATTCTGAATTGGGAAGTGTCTGCATGATGCCTTTAAAGTGGAATTAAGTTTTATTCGGAATTAAAGGACAAGCACACTCTCCTGGAGTGCATTTCTCGAAACCTAAACCTAAACCTAACCCTAACCTTAACCCTACTTAACCCTAAACCTAACCCTAACCCTAACCTTAACCCTAACCTTAACCCTAACCTTGACCCTAAACCTAACCCTAAATTGCTTGTTTGAAATGTTTGATTACCATGTGACGGTAGGCTTCAAACTAGTGGGTCGCTAGGCAACAGTCGGGCAATTCAAGTGAATAGGCAGCGTGAAAATGAATCTATTATTTTCGTGAAGACTTTACGAAAGGCGGGCAATAACGTGAATGCACCACAAAAATGACTCTATTTTTTTCGTGAAGACTTTGCAATGCAACCGAGCTAGGTAGTAACAACAGTTTTCTTCTTGTTGACTTCAGCGTACAGGGTTTCAGGAGTCGTGCGCTCCGTAGACGGTTGCAGTCCGCTTGGGGATTCCAGAGGAGACTCTTCAGGAGGTGTGGGGTGCGGGCTGATGCGATTCAATTGGACAGTGTCGTACAGAGTTGTGGGCGGGGCTAGTGTAGGGGCTGGGGTGCTCTGTGAGAGAGGACACAAACACAAAGAGAAATAAGGTCTTGTCAACACACACACACACACACTCACGCTCTCTCACACACACACACACACACACACACACACACACACAAAATACACAAAAATCACACATAAAAAAATAAGCAATAAAACACCTCCACCACACAAACATGCACACACACACACATAAACATAAACACACTCACACACTCACACACTCACACACTCACACACACACACACACACACACACACACACACACACACACACACACACACATACACACACACACAAATCTAACAGATGATTTAAAAAAATACTAAACCTTCAAAACGTTGGGTTCATCATAATGATTGTCCACTGTCTCCTCCCTCACTGGTTGCTGTGGAAACCAAATAGTTAAAACATCATCATATCATATTAACATGACATTGTTGTTTCCATACAAAGTGTGAATAAGTAATTGTAAGTCAAGCCAGTGTAGGCTATCTGTTATTTGAATACTTATTAGATGGGCATGTAACACCTCTGATTGCCCCCAGCTCTTTCCATGTGATAATTGCATACCTGTCAACTTTGAGTTCGGGAAAATTCCCATATTTTAAGCCAAAATTCTGGAAATTTTCTATAGGCCAAGTCCTGATAGTCAACAGAGACGGATCAAACGGTGCATTCTACTCTGCTTTTCAGCGCACATTTTAAATGAGCATAAAGCATGAAAACAATGAATTATCAGTTTTTTCATGTTATTGTGTCGCTACAGTTGTTTTGGGTCTTGTGCAAAAACTTTGCGCTGGTGCAGGCTGTGATTAGGTTAATCGCATGATTCACTGTTCCGAGGCTGTTTACCGCGTTGTATGAACTGACGCTTTCCGAGGCGAGTTGGCGCGCCTCGCACACGCCTACGGAGCTCGAGGGTGACAGCTCGCATTTTCAAGGAACTTGGTGGCATAAAATCTACCAGCTTGCCGTGATAAGCAAGACCCTCTCTGTCTCTCTTCAGGAGGGGGTGTGGCCGCGCTGGCTTACTGACAGGGCCGTGGGGATAATTACTGGACCGTCTGACGGTGTCTTTTGATAATGTGAAAAATCGGGATATTTCCGGGAAAAATGTCAAATTAGGGAGTTTCCCGGGATATTAGGGATGGTTGACAGGTATGGATAATTGTCATTTGGAAACTAGACGTTTCAAGGTTTTTAAAGGTGTCACTTGTATGGTTGAATGACAAAAACTCACAGAGTAACAGATGTGTTTTTGGAGAAGATCTATATTGTCTGCCAGTGGGCACTTAGACTCCACAGGGTTTAGTTAAGGCGGGCATACACTGTGCGATATTTTCAATTGCGAATATTCAGCTCCTGCTCACACTGTATTTAAAAGTTCACATCTCACGGTTTACGTCATCACACTATACGAGCTGATGGTCAGCTGTGAGCAGAAAGCTCATACTATACGACACAACAGGCTTGGTTTCCAGAACTACGGAAAACAAAAACACAGAGGGGAAACACGCAACTGAGATTGAGGCGAGAATGCACTCAAGAGCGAATTGGAATCGTGCCCTACCCTAAAATCGTTTGCCTTTTTGTGCATGGACAGGGTCAAATCGGATTGCAGCACTGCTTCAAATGTGTGATTTACACATGAGACGTGACCAGGATTTAAAACAGTTTTGATTTTCTAGCGATCACAAGCTGGTCATGAGCTGAAATTGTTTGTCATTACCCCATGTAGGCTAGCCTACTATGTGAGACTCTTGATTGAGCAACAAATTGTCCTGATTCCCAAAAAGTCTTACGCCATATCGCGGCAAAACTGAGGTATAAAATCGTGCAGTGTATGCCTGGCAATATGAAACATTGAGGTGTAGGGAAGGAGAGGGTGGGAGGTGAAAAGACAGTTTTAGGAACCAAAATTCAAAGTCCCTTATCAATTAGGCCATGACTTCTCTATTGCTATAGCGAATATACCCATCGCTATATATAGGCCTATTGAGATATATGAGTTAGTTTCCCATATATTGGAATATATTTCCTATATTTATTGCAATATGAATGGTTGCATATTGCAATTATTTATATCCCCGAAAAATGGTGCGTCTGGGATATTATCGCCTTGTTCTACCCAGATTCGCCACGGATACTGATACTGTGTGACCTTTTTTTGGCATATAACTTTTGAATGGGAGATTTGAAGTCCTGTGTGACAACACTCCATAATAGGTAGAGGAGCTGATCAAATTCTGTTTGTGAATTTTTGAACGGGTGACTGGATTTTGCTTACACGCACATGAACCGATTACATTTTGAATGCCTCACATCTAGATGACAATTTTAGCCAGGGGCGGAGCTATTGGGCGGGTAAGCAGGGC
Source organism: Engraulis encrasicolus (assembly GCF_034702125.1). Taxonomy (NCBI): domain Eukaryota; kingdom Metazoa; phylum Chordata; class Actinopteri; order Clupeiformes; family Engraulidae; genus Engraulis; species Engraulis encrasicolus. Next base: position 53,982,215 of record NC_085872.1, read on the forward strand.
ATTTGCCCCTGGGCCCAGGGCTCTCCTCTATTGATGGTGGGGCCCCATTGTGACCTTGGTAGGCTGATCAGTGAGTTGCCGTGGGGGAATCTGTGTGCAATTATTAGCGTTGTGTGCAAAGGTTCGGGCTGGTTCAGGCTGGGGTGGTCCTAGGGGGCCCGGCAGGGGCGGCACCCGAGAGGGGGCTACACCACCATGAAACTGCCCCCCTTTTGAAGCCAAAACCCCAAAATAAAATCGCTATAAACTTATCAATTATCAGTTACTTTTTTGGGGGGTGGGGCGATAGTGAAAGGGTCGGGTGACTAGGGGGCGTGGCCCGGGGCGCAACTCATTGTAGGACCACCGGTTTCAGGGATATAAGTGCCAGTCAGAGGTGACTGCATAGCTGTGTTGTTTGGTTTCCTTCATTCAGGGTCAGAAGTTAGCTTACCTTCTTGGTCCTTTGTAGAAATGACCTGATCATAGCAGTTGTAAAAAAATAAACAATGAACAAAAATAAACCCATCAAAACCAAAAAGAATCTTCCCAAAATCATATTTACGGAAAAAAAAAAAAAAAAAAAAAAGGCTTCCCCTAAAGTAAGTCCAGTTGCTTACTTCTAAACTGTGTGAGCACTCTTCTCAAAAACACTTTACAAAAAATCATTTTGTGAGCACCCCAAAAACTGTGAGCACCTCCTGTTAAGGCTGTTTTTTTTACCATAAGCAAATGTCACTTAATGACATAGTCATAACATGATTGTGCAATTGACATAATGTTTATGCCACATGCATGTCTGTGTGACGACACTGTTAATGCTGCTTAACTGTAAATCCAGGTGATTACACTATAACATCTCCATAAATTCACTGACTGACTAGAATAATGATACTGCTATTAAAATATCTCTCAAGCGGCGCCCGCTCCCCAATAGTACAGTAGAGGGCCACATATCCCTCTTTACCTAGGGCCCCCAACGCCCAAATCTCTGACCTCAAGACCAGCTTCCTAATATGTAAGGGATAACGGCCGACGAGGTGACCTGTTATACGGAATTAATGGTGAGGCGGCGGCTTCAAACTTTGGCGACGCGCGCAGCGCGGAGACAAAGTTGCCTCCGCCAAGCCATTAATTTCTATAACCGGTCGACCTCGAAGGCCGTTATCCCGCTTATCTGCCGTTATGGTAGGGTACTTTTTTAATCCATTATTGTCTGTAAATTTGTAGGAACCATGTTCTATCAAGATAGAATGTTGCTGTGCGGGCGTCCAACTTGACGCGCCTAGAATCTTCGTTTGGTAGCCTGCCGAGTGCCGACGCTGTGATTATTTAATTTTCCTTTGGCCCTTTTCCACGGCGGGATGGAATGTCGCATCACACGTCTATGTCCCCCTGCTGATCATCACTTGCCTGAGAATCATAGACTTGCAATCGAGATTCGATAGAAGCAACGCCGCTGAAGGTGTTGCGTCACTAGGAGGGCGCAGCTAGATCATCACAGGCTACCTGTCAACTTTGTGTGTAAAAGACAGAGAGAGAGCGAAAGAGAGAGCGAGGGAAGATTCCCCACGATAGGGACATTTTTAATGTCTCTCCCCTTTCCCCTTTCACACGTTCCTTCCCCACAAGAGGAGAGTAGCCTAATTAAAAAGGGACGTTTTCGGATCAATAACAAAGGGAAGGCAGCGGGAATTTAGCCTGGGCGAATAGCCGACTGTTGACTCCGTCAATCAGTCTGGCAAAAGCCATGAGGAATCCGTCTCCGTGGACGGATGCACGTTGTAGGGCGACTGACTTGACAACCAACTGCGATAGAATTAACGACTGACTCTTGACTTGATAAACAAATGCGATAGAACTAACGACTGGATTTTGGCCATAGCAACCTGCAGTTTAGAATTAGGCCTAGTAATGACAGTTCGCCTAAATAAGTCGCACGTTTGACGCCTGACAGGTTATAGGGAATTAGCTGCAACCCCATCAGCCAATCAGAAAAGAGGATTGAATTGCGTAGGCAGATAAAATACAATCATTGTCACAGTTTGGTAGTCACAATAGCCGAGCTACCTCTCCAGAGCTCTACTACTTTCCACAAAGTACAAAACACATTAAATCATAATTACCCTCTCCTGATTGTTGTCTTGTCCAGTAGATCCATTTTCCTTTACACACAAACACAAGTACAGCACTGTATTAATAATTTACGGCATTACACACGCACGCACACACACACACACACACACACACACACACACACACACACACACACACACATACACACACACACACACACACACACACACACACACACACACACACACACACACACACACACACAGAGTTCACNCACCAACAGGAAATGAGCTAACATGATATGTGGATATGGAACGCAGGAAAAATAAAATGTAACAATTACTGTGATTATTTGGCCACACTGAAAACGTCACATACCTGTCTTTCCTTTCCTTGACCTGAAAAGGAAATGTAGACATGGATAACTTTTTGCCCAATTGCACATTTGTAAGATATACAGTATGTTTTATTTTTCAAATTTAATGTCAATTTCTTTATTAAGGGATAGCCCCTTGAGATGCAACATCTGACTTCACAAGTTGTACCTCTGAAGTTAATGAAACATAGGCCTATCACTCATTCTAAGCCTTGATTTAAAAAATTTGAAATGTGTTGGAGCTGTTGGAGGTGTTTCTGTGCTTGACACGGAAGCCTGATTGAAACTAATCAAGGCAGCTATTAGGTGAAAGAAAGGCAGTTCATTGGTTGAAAACAATTTTCCCCATTAGTCAAGTCAAGTCAAGTCAGTTTTATTGTAAATTCTTTTACATGCACTGGTCATACAAAGAATTGAAATTACGTTTCTTACTTATTATTTTATCAAAGAATGGTAGATTTGACAGGTTCCTATACTTGTTGACCACAGAAGCAGAGTACTTTTTCAAAAGGAAAGAAGACAACTGCTTTCTTCAGAGTTGGAGGAAATTTCTGTAGAGAAGTATTGATAATGTGAAGCACTTCATTTTATATTAGATGCAGAATAGATTTGAAAAAAGTGTTGCCAGGATATTTAGATCAGATGTAGAGGAACTAGGGCTTTGTGCAGTTTTCTTGAGAATCTCAAAGTCAACTAAACTAAAACTTTCCAATAGGTTGAGATTCATCTTTACTGTAACAAATTGATCCAGCTTTTGAGTTGTTTGCACCTGTAAGCCTATGTTTGTACGTATTGTATCTATCTTACTTTTGAAAAAAGATGCAAATTCATTGCATTTTCTAGCAGAGAGAAACTCTGAGGGCATTTGTCGTTGGGGATTAGTTAGTCAAGTCAAGTGTTTTTTTTATAGCGCATTTCATACACAAGTAACTCAATGTGCTTCACAACATAGCAACAAATAAAACGCAATTGATGCTATACATAGGCAACTCACGTGCCGTAGGTTACAAACCAATTGATGCTATACATAGGCAACTCACGTGCCGTAGGTTACAAACCAGTGCAATATATCACAGATATTAAAATTAAAACGTTAAAATTAAAATATCAATAGAATAGCAGAGTGTATATAAATACCAACAAATACTAGAAAAATCGAATATGCACAAATATAGTAAAAAGAGGTGTCAATGTTACCTGATTGTATTAAAATTGTGATAGTTAACCTGTCCACATTACCAAATAATACACAAGTATTTATATTCCTGTTTATTATGTCCAAAAACAAAGACTACCTTGCTTTATATATTTCCCAGTTGTATTCACGGAGCGTGTCTGTAAATCTGATAGTGGATCCGAAGTTTAGATTTACGCCATTGCCTTTCAGCCTTTCTACAATTTCGCTTTAGCAGTCTAAAGGGACATGGTGTGAGATTTTTAGTTGTTTATTTCCAGAATTCATGCTGCCCTTTCATTAATGTTACCTTTTTCATGAATACTTACCACTACCATCAAATTCTAAGTATTCATTATGACCGGAAAAATTGCACTTTTCATACATGAAAAGGGGGATCTTCTCCATGGTCCGCCATTTTGAATTTCCAAAAATAGCCATTTTTAGCTGCAAAAATGACTCTACTTGGGCCATACTAGAAAATATTTGTTTATTACTTGGTAAACTTTCATGTAAATATCAAATTTGTCGAAAGCCAACCCAGTTTCAATCAGCAGCATCGTTGCAGTATCTTTTTTGACTATTTCCTGCACAGTGTCCCTTTAACTGTAGGATTAATTTTCCATATCGGTTTTTGATGACCAATTTGTTTTGTTTTAAAGGGGGCGATAACATCGATAATGTGTCATTATCCAACTGTTAAAGTTTGCCATTAGGTCATCTGCACTGAAAAGTTTGACGTTGAGTTCAAAAAGAGGAGGTGTGATGTGAGCTTATTTCTAGAAATCTCATTTGAAATATTATTTTAAGTTCTTTTTTGTAAGAATCTGTCCATCTCTATGAGAGGCGCTTATTGGCTGTCGACCTGACGAAGACTTCAGTAAAATCACTCCTGAAAGGTTGAAATTGCGCTGAGGGCGGGGACGCCCACGCCTTAATGTTTGTGATTATGTGGATAATGTTGGCAAACAAATGTTCTCTGTAAATGTTCTGACTGTTAATCTCCCTCTTGGTGAACTGCTCCATGTGACTGCAGCTACCTGCACTCTCTGATCTCCACTTCCCGGAACTGCTTGCACTATGAGACTTGCACTTCCAACTATGCTGGGTCATTCCACGCCAAATCTCCGAATCATCCCGCGCGACCATCTCAGATTTGGCAGAAAAAAATCAAGGAGGTTCACAAACGTCCCAATAGGAAAAGTGCAAAATTATAGCTCTCAACTCCTCATAGTTTTGTCATTAAAAATGTTTTTGTCAGGTACCCCCCTGACTCGTTTGGAACAGACTTCTCAGAGAGCCCACTTTCAGAGTGTTGTATCTAAAAAACTACTGTAAGTAGGTCCTTATGAATTTCAAGGGGTAACATTTGGAACATGTACTTGTGAAATGTGGATTTTCACACATCCTCTTGTCATTTACCACCGTTTTCTGGGGGCTTAAAGTTGCTTGAAAAATTCTCACCTTTGAATTTGTGGGCATCTTTGAAGGACTGTGGTAAGTGCAGTTTTAAAGACAGAAGTTTGATATGGACAATGTATGTTCCCAACCATTCTGTGCATGTTGTGTTGGAAGACTGATCTTCTGCGATGAACAGTTTAGAAGATATGAAGTCTTTAAACTGGAAAAACTGAAACTTGGTGCCATCTTTGCCACGTTATTAAAAAAAAATGTCACGACTCACCACCATATTATCAACAGTTTTGGAAAGATTAGATGTCTGTTCTTAACATATCCAAAAACTGGGATGGTATTCTGCCTCATTTGGTCACAGTGATTTTTTAAAAACCCACTGTTGTGTGACTTCCACTACTCTTATGAAAACCTGATATTGGGGGGCAACTTTGCCATGCTATACCAAAACAATGACAGCAATCACCACAATGAACTGAACAGTTTTGGAAAGATAGGATGTCTATTTGTAACATATCCAAAAACTGGGATGGTGTTCTGCATCAATGTCTTGTAATGACTCTTGAAAAACCCCTTTGCTGTTACATTAGCAGCTCCTGTGAAAATGCCTAAGTCACATGAATTACCAGGGGCGGAACTATAGGGGGACAAGCAGGGCATTTGTCCAGGGCCCTCCTGAATTTGTGGTAGGGGCCATAATCATGACCTTTGCAGACTTTTGGGTGCCAATCTATTTGGGCTGACACTGTGAAAGACAGGCAGTTTGACTTGGACATTTTTTGATGCAAGAAATGTGACTTGAGTATTTTGAAGCACACAATAAGACACAGTTGAGTGATTTATATACCATTATTTTTTTTCTTTTTCTTTTAGCTTTTAGGTAACTACTGTGGGTTTCTTTTCTATTATTGTCAGACAAGCACTTTGGGTTCGGTGAGTTTCTGCAGATATTCTTTATTCATAACTGCTCCATAAGAACAGGGCAACATCCCAGCGATAGAACATCATTCTCGCTGATCTTCCACGGTAGAATGCACATTTTGCTGTGTCCTCTCAGCACCTTTATACTGTGTGAGCTCACACAGCCCCGTGGCCTGCTAGGCCCTATACAGATGTTAATTAGGTCACTCACACCTCAGCTGAGCTGACACTCAATACAGACCACAATGCTGACACTGGAATGATATATAGTCACAGACATATACACATATAGTCATATACACATATTTCAATATTCCTGCATAGACATGTACATATAATAATCTGCATATGAATCATATAAGATAAAATTTAACCACATAAACTCCCCCATTTTGAGTCTCAAAAAGACTCACAAAGGGTTACAATTTTTTATCTTATATGCCTTCAATATTCAATCTTCAAATTTCAATTTTCAAATTTCAAATTTCAATTCTTAAATCGTGGCGAAACCTTACATCTTGCAAAAAACCCCATTCTGCCAATTTAAGGGAAAAACAAGACGTGAAGGGAAAATTCCAACGATGACTTCATTTCAAAATGACAGCCCTGCATGTTCAGTTAAGAATTGATTTAACATGACTTTGTAACCATTCTGCATTAAAATTTTAACTGGGTACTGTAGGCCATCTGCAACCCTTAACCGTGTTACAGTGTTACAGTGTTACACATTACATTGTGGTTTATGTATCTATGATTGACCCATGATTCTGTTGACCATTCTACACTGTCTTGAGTTACACTAAATATTTGATTAGTTATATGTTTCTTCGCTACAACCCCTGGCAAAAAGTATGGAATCACCTGTCGTGGAGGATGTTCATTGAGTCGTTTTATTTTATAAAAAATAGAGGGATGAAAGATGCAACACAAACCTCAAGTCATTTCAAAGTGCAACTGTCTGGCTTTAAGAAACATGAAAAGAAATTTAAAAAACCATTTGTTAGTAAGTAATGGTTACTTTTTTAGATCATGCACAGAGAAAAAAATATGGAATCGCTCAACTCTGAGGAAAAAAATATGGAATCATGAAAAACAAACAAACAAAAAAGCACTACAAGAGCTTTTTTGAACCACTTTTGGATTTTAGAACAACTTACAGTCTCTGAGGCATGGCATTTACGAGGAAAAAAACATTCCCTTCATTTTTGCTCCATTTTATCTCTGATTACAGTGCCAGATCATCTTAACGGATTGGAGCCTTGCCATTGACCATGTTTTTTCAAATTTCCACCACAGATATCGTCTTGGATTTGAGTTCAAGGCTTTTTGTAGGCCTTGACACTTGACCTTATGTTTTTATCTTTAAAGAATGTATTCACAGGTTTTGCCAATGGACAGGTACATTACCATTTCGAGAAATTATTTCATCATTCCGAAGCATCCTTTCAACTGATTGGATCAGAAAATTGTCAACATTTCAATATAAACTTGAGTATTTATTGAAAAGGCATTGGCAACCATCTCCAATCACCTAAAGCAAATGGGCTTTACATACAGAGACATTCACGGATATCTGAACTTACACATGCACCCAAATTGGAAAAAACAACAATGCAATGGCCCAAAAAAAGCATTCAGACAGTTTGACTGGATGGAATTCTAATTACTGTAATTGATTAATTGTGAATCCTCTTTGAACAATTTGATGCTGGAGGTGTTGTCTGGTGCACTTATGACATGGGATTGATGAAAAATGAAAATGAGGATAACTGACTAATGAAAACGTACAAAATACAAAACGTCCACTGTCATTGACAATAACCTATGGGGCTGCATGTCAGGTGAAGGCACCTGGAGGAAACATGACTGCATTACATTTTCAGTCGTTGTTGTTTTGGACACTTTTCTTATCCAATCAATTGAAGAGATGCTTGGAGATGATGAAATCTTTTCTTGGGATGTTAACGGATCTTTACTTGTCATACTGTAAAATCAGTGATGTCATCCATTGAAGAAAAACATATCGTCAGCTTACAAACAGTTTGGACCTCAACCAAATGAAAATCTGAGGTAGACGTTTAAGAAAATGGTCCATGACAAGGCTCCAACCTGTAAAGCCAATGTGGTAACTGCAATCAGAGAAAGAGTGAGTAAAATTGATGAAGGGTATTGTTTTTCATCCATTAATGCCATTCCTCAGAAGCTGTGGGTTGTTAAGAAGCCCAGAGGTGGTGCAAAAAAGTCTTGAAGCGTTCTTTTGTCTGTTTGTTTTTCATGATTCCATATTTTTTTCCTCCGAGTTGAGTGATTCCATATTTTTTTCTCTATGCATGCTCTAAAAAAGTAACAATTACTTACTAACTTAATTGTTTTTCTTGATTTCTTTTGGTGTTTCTTAAAGCCAGACAGTTCCCCTTTGAAAATTACTTGAGGTTTGTGTCGTACCATTCATCCTTCTATTTTTTATCAATTGAAACAACTCAATGAACATCCTCCACGACAGGTGATTCCATACTTTTTGCCAGGGGTTGTATTTGCTTATCAATTTACTGTCTTCAGACTACCCGGAATATCCAATCATATCATTTCACAAATACATTGCACACACTTTGTCATCCTATCAATGAATATGAAATATCACACTGATTCCACTCAGCTATTGCCGTGATTTGACCTCTAATGAATTATTCTGCTGTTATCTGATTCATGTTTACATTGCTAAATAATCAAGTTGTGTAAGGGTAAGAATCTGACATTCCGTACATTTACTCTGAATGATATGGCAATTTGTCTTGTTGTCAGAACTTAATCAACCTTCTCATCATAACATTCCTAACTGATTCATCGTGCTCATTTTAAAGTTCAACCACAGTTACACAATTTAATTCACTGTCATGCCCATGTGATTTCTTGCTTCTGTCACTGCTTCCTCCTCCATGGCTCAGTCGCAAAGAGTCTATTGTTCTCTGTGATGTATGCAATTTGGCTTGCTGTTGTTTGTTGTGTCATCAAGGTGTTAATGACCCTTAATCCTTTCTTCGAGGTTGAACTTTTGCATCCCAAAGTGTTGTGTTTCGGTTGCTTTCATGTGTAAGGATTTCTGAAGTCCTTTGAAATGTATGCATTGTCTTGATGCCTTTTCTTCCTTCGGCTACACATCGAAAACAGGTCCCCCATTTCGACAGTAGATGTGCTCAGTCTATTTGATGCTTTGTTAATTCACTTTGAATCCCTCCTAGTTTTGCCTCAGGTGTGAAATTTCTTCCTTTGTTGAATTGACCCCCCGAGTCAGCCCATGGGAAGGCTGTTGTTATGTTGTGGTCTCCTGTCTCCTGTTGTATTGGCCTCCTGGTCTGTTGGCCCCACCGTCTGGCTTCTTCTTAGCTGGCTCCCATCGTCATTGTTGGCTGACGACTGTCTCCTCTAAGCCCCATCGTCTCCTCCCTGGGATAGACCTCTGTCACCTCCGTTGTAAACCTCAGTCACAGCCACCATCTCCGCCCTGGTGGATCTGTAAGACACAAACAGCGCAGTATCAATTCTTTGGATAGACTATTTTCAATTTCACACTCTCATTCATTAGCAAACGCAGACATACACAATCTAACTGTATAATCAAATTAATTACACAATTCAATCTCTAAACACTCTTAATTCCTGTCTAATCTACTAACTTTTATCATCAATCTAAACAATTTGTTCTCTACTCTCCAGTCAAATTCTATAGCAATTTTCTTAAATTCTCTCCTTTAACTTACCTCCTGAATTATGTAACCTCTTTCAACTATAAATGTCAAATTTCTTCAAATTTCTTCTCTAAATCCTGTAAATTTTCCCACTTTTCTTTGCCAATTTTCTAATCTTCTATTTTTTCTTTCCATGTTTAATCAACCTATGCACCCCCCTTTTTCACTTTTGTAGCCTAAGCTACAATTGTGAAAATTTCATTTGTAACTCCCAATTCTCCAGCCTTCTCACTGGACTACGGTTCATATGATTCTCTTTCAGCGGTTGGAAACAGACCCATTGTTAGTTTCATTGGGGAAACATTACCTTTTGTTAATTAAGATGTTAGTTGGGGTTAGATTGTGTTAGATATGTTTCATAGCTTCATGCAAAAGATGACATGCATTAGGGCGTTTCCAACTGCTGCCTATAAATGTTTTCAAACCCCATTTTCCTTTGCAAACACACCCCTGTATTTCCAAAAATGTTTTCCCCTCGTTCACTACCATATCTCCCCAATCAAATTTGCTTCCTTTTTTACGTTGCCAAAGTTTCCTGCACCGTTCAGATTTTTATTTTTATTTTTCACCAGTAATATCAGATCAATTTTTCCATTTGCAAGTTTTTGTTCACTCTTGTGGATCTCTCATTCCACACCTCTGCCAGATTAACCATTTACATGCCACTGCAGGGCTTCTTCCCTGCCCCCTCTGTCTGCTTGCATAACTTATTAGTTCAAACCAGTTTCACCTTCTGCTGGAGCCCCACTTCACACCTTCTGTGACTTCGTCCAGCTAATCAGGGTTTTCAATCAACATTGTGGCCATTCAATATTCAATGCAAACCCCTCTTCCCTGGGTGAAGCCTCATGCTATTAGTTAAAATGTCAACTCCTCTTCACCAGTCTCTCCTCCACTCTTCCAGATAAATATCCGGTAATTCCAAATACTCCATTGAGCAATTCAAATTGTACTTCATACATTCAATCTCACTCACTTTCATATTTGCCTTCCATTTTGTAAACCACATTTCTCTCAGCCACCTATTCCACACATTCTCTCCATAGAATTTCTATGCTATTGATTGATGTCCAAATGCCATTACACTCTTCTGTAGTTCCTGATATCTTTGCATTTGACCCACTCTCATACATACAAGCTAATTATCTCAGACCATTATCATAATCCTATTTAAGCTAAGACCTTCCTGTCTTCTTCATTCACTCCATGCTAAATTGTTTGTTAACTTTGAGTTCTTTCAGTCCCTCCTTTCTTTGAAATGTTTATTAGCCAAACTTTAAAAGATTAAGAACCACTTCAACCCAGTGCTAACCAATTGCCCACAGGGCCCAGCCAGTCTGGGAGTTCCCCCACACCGTCTTTGAAATCACACTGGGTCTCCACACTAGGTCTCAACCACTCCTCGCCCTCTGGTCATCAATGTATTGCAAATATATGTTAAGCATTCTCAACTCCCAGTTGCCAGCACATTACCATCCATTGCTTTCTTTAATTCATCAAGATCAGACATGTTAATGTTTTCCTTCCAGCCTCCTTGGCACCTCTCTTTGACACACTCCATTTCCATCTTAAAAGACACTCAACCCCCTCTATGTTGGGGCAGAGCAGCTCTCTGTCACCCAAACCAAGTACCCTTAATTTTCAGCGACTTCTGTTCCCATGTTTCTCCTTTTTTATTTTATTTTATTTATTTTATTTCCCCACAAGGAATATTCCATTCCATTCCGCTCTTCTCAAATGAAAATTTAAAAGCTAGTTCCGGCGTCCAGCTTGTAAATAGTCACTTCAGCTTCCATCTCTCTCCCCATTGCCATGGTAATTAACCCCTAGTGGCCAAACAGAGTAACACACATCCACAGAAATTTACCTTTTCTCCTTGTATGATGTTAAAATACCTTATCAGTTCACACTGCATGCATTTTTACCCCAATTCAAATTTCTGCATAGCCATTCTGACTTCCACACTTCCTGCAAGCCTATATGATTTCACATTCAACCCAGTCAAAACTTATTGAACAGATCTCATATACAGCTGCAACCACCAACCAATTTTCTCGCCATGCCGCCACTCTGTTAGCTTCCACTCTTTAGTTACTGTACCTTGTGCTCCTCTTCATTCCTTCTTCCATTATTATTCTATGTTTCAAAGTAGGCTATCTTTCTATCTTGCCATGTATATTATACACTGAAATAACAGTCTATATGGCCTCTCAGCCCTTTGCTTTTTATCCCTACCTGACCTGTTCCTTCTACACTGGATATCTCCATCCAAAAGAAATAATTCTTTCCATCTATTTTCACACTTTCAAAAACCTTTTAATTCTCTGTATTTTCTTATCAATCTTTCAATCCAATCATTACCTATAAGCCAATCAATGTTCTCTCTTTTTTCTTTTTCTTTCTTTCTTTCTTTCTCCTTTTCTTTTCTTCTCTCTGATATCACACCATATACAGAGCCACACAAAATCACACACACATACATTCTGTGGATCCACACACACACACACACACACTAACACTGGCATACTCACTCTCTATTTCTCTCTGTCTCTCTTTATGCCCAAATTCACATACAGCAAAAAATTATTAACTTCCACTATTAAAATTACACCAGAGGTTGATCCATAATTAAAATTATTTTTCATCTTCCGACGGGGAAAAAGCTAAACATCTTCACCTAGTATTTAAATTTGTCCATACAATTATTCCTCTGCTCCCTGAGTAATGCCACACACACACAGTAGGCCTACACTTTCACACTGAGATCTCTCTTCCATGGATTCGTGCCTGTCCTATATCAATAATTATATTACATAAGATCATCCGAAACCATTATTAGCGCTTCATTTGGCCGATTCTCACAAACATACGACTGCCCATCATACGTCTTTGGGATCGACCACCTTTTCTCCCTCACCCAAAGAACAATATTTTGAGCATCTAAATTTGCTGATCGTCCAATCATATCCAAAAATAAGCCTGTCCAACCTAAGACCTTGAAATCGACCACCTACCACATACGCCGTTCATATTGTACACCGCTTCTAATAGGCCACGTTAAGTGTGCAGTGCCCGCCGTTTGTATAACTCAAACACTCCCTCATCCTCGGTAATATGCTGGATCATCCATTTTTGGTTTCTTTATGTTCCCCAACCTCATCATTTCAAACAACTGTACATTTCAGCTTAACTTCCCACTTCCTTAGCTAACATAATACAATTATTTGAAATAATTAACGTTATTGGAATCTACTCACCGGGCCCCGAGTGCGGTCCGACTTTTGCCGTCGGCAGGTCTTTGATGAACTTCTTCCAGTAGGTTTCTTCCACTTCTTACTTGGCCAAGTTTTTTGAGATGTTGTCCTTCCTGGAATAGTCCATCTTCCCCCTGTCTGCAGCTCCATCATTATCCCACTTCTGACACCATTAAATGTGGGTTTCTTTTCTATTACTGTCAGACAAGCACTTTGGGTTCGGTGAGTTTCTGCAGAATTCTTTATTCATAACTGCTCCATAAGAACAGGGCAACATCCCAGCGATAGAACATCATTCTCGCTGATCTTCCACGGTAGAATGCACATTTTGCTGTGTCCTCTCAGCACCTTTATACTGTGTGAGCTCACACAGCCCCGTGGCCTGCTAGGCCCTATACAGATGTTAATTAGCTCACTCACACCTCAACTGAGCTGACACTCAATACAGACTACAATGCTGACACTGGAATGATATATATATATAGTCACAGACATATACACATATAGTCATATACACATATTTCAATATTCCTGCATAGACATGTACATATAATAATCTGCATATGAATCATATAAGATAAAATTTAACCACACTACATTTTTGGTAACTAAATATTCGTGAATTAAAGGTTATGGCCATGTGTTTAAACCTCAACACTGTAGGAGTTAACATTTTGCTATTGCAACGTAAAGTAAGTCTTGAATTGCAGTAGTGATAAATTAATTGAATCATTCTGATTTGTAAAGTAGCATTGTTAACACACAGTCTTGATACAGGATGTTTGCCAAACTTTATTTCGGCACATAATTTAGTAAACAAATTTCTTTTAGCTGTAAATATATTTTGATATTTTACTTCAACACATTACAAATTTTCCATCACTTCTGCAACTTTGCTCTGTTAGTAGAGGTGCATGTCAAATGATTTAACACATAGACCTTTGCCATGAACCAATACAATCCGCTAGGTTCCTCGGTCATGGTTAGGACTGGGGCGGGGCCAAGTTCTATGAACAGGTCACCTTTGTCATGGTTTTTTTTGGGGGGTGGGACACTTTTGTAATGGAGAAGAGAAAAAAAACAGTGATGATACAAAAGGAGGAGACTGTTCGTAAGGAGGTAACCTGACTAAACAGCTGTCCTGCCCCTCCAATCACCATGACTGAGCTACCCTGAGCATGGTGCTAGACCACTGCAATACTGACTGAATGCTCGTCAAGGGTCAATTCTGCCACAGAGCTGAGCAATTTATGTATTAATGTTTAATGTTCTACATTAACCCTGATGCAATTGCACAAGCAGACATACATGTATACATGGAGCGAAACACAAATCAAATGTAGAACGACAAAAAGTAATATCTCATAAACAATCCAAAATAATCCACAGCAGGCCTCAGAACTGCATCAAAGTTGGTAAACAAGTTATTAAAGATTTTTATGAATTGTAATAAAAAGCATTGAGCTGTGGTGATAGTCAGGATGTACTTGTTTCAAGATCTACGGGGATGTTTCAGTGATTCAACATTTCATCACTTTATTCCGGTATTTGGTTTTCAGTGCCTAAAGATGAAGTTTACACACGTCTATAACCTTTGATTTACTGAAATGTAGTTACAGAAAAAGCTGAAAAAAAAACTGTCAACAGCCACTTTTACTTTTTTGCCGTATTATATTGAGTGTGTCGAAAATGCTCAGGTCAAATATCTTGTATCAAAAATGTCTGACTCAAATTGCTCAAGTCATTCACAGTGGCGGAACAATTGCACATAGGGCCTCATGGCAAATACTGGTAGATAGGGCCCCCATGTAGCCTGCAAAGATCAGAGCAGGGGCCCCACCTCAATAGAGCAGCAAGCTGCAGATGTCACACAGCCGTTTTTACAAGTCCATTCTTAAAAAATGAGACAGAGCACCACCCCAGTTTTTGGATATGTTAAAAACAGACATTGAGTCTTTCTAAAACTGTAAATGTCATAGTGGTGAGTTCTGCTATTTCTTCTGTATAACATGGCGAAGATGCCACTAATATCAATTTTTCATAGTAGCTGTGGAAGTCACACAACAGTGGGTTTTTGAAAAATCATTGTGACCAAATGAGGCAGAATACCATCACAGTTTTTGGATATGTTAAGAACAGACATCTAATCTTTCCAAAACTGTTGATAATATGGTGGTGAGTCGTGACATTTTTTTTTTAATAACATGGCAAAGATGGCACCAAGTTTCAGTTTTTCCATTTTAAAGACTTCATATCTTCTAAACTGTTCATTGCAGAAGATCAGTCTTTCAACACAACATGCACAGAATGGTTGGGAACAAACATTGTCCATATCAAACTTCTGTCTTTAAAACTGCGCTTACCACGGTCCTTCAAAGATGCCCACAAATTCAAAGGTGAGAATTTTTCAAGCAACTTTAAGCCCCCAGAAAACGGTGGTAAATGACAAGAGGATGTGTGAAAATCCACATTTCACAAGTACATGTTCCAAATGTTACCCCTTGAAATTTGTACGGACCTACTTATAGCAGTTTTTTAGATACGACAATCTGAAAGTGGGCTCTCTGACAAGTCTGTTCCAAACGAGTCAGGGGGGTACCTGACAATAACATTTTTAATGACAAAACTATGAGGAGTTGAGAGCTATAATTTTGCACTTTTCCCATTGGGACGTTTGTGAACCTCCTTGATTTTTTTCTGCCAAATCTGAGATGGTTGTGCGAGATGATTCAGAGATTTGGCGTGGAATGACCCTGATGCTAAATGCTGCTACTTGACCACTGTACTACAATGGACCATGCTGAACTGCAGTGTGTTGACTTGTTGTCACCGGGAGAGCTAATCAGGCTACACATGTGCTCGATTCGAAACGGAAGGCAGTGACTCGATGACTCTCCTCCTACATAAACAGGTCACTGATCAGATAGGTGAAGTTAGCTGATGAGGCAGTGCGCTGCCTTGCACAAATTTTGATGTTACGGCAATACTATGGCAAGAGTTAGGTTCATCACGTTAGCGCTTAGCTTACGCATGCTATTTGAACGGTGAATGATCGTCTGACGGCGGAATCGTAAAATAGGCTATAAATAGATCTAGCGACAGCATATTTAGATACTACAATGTTGATTTATCCATTCGATTTTCAATATCTACATACATAAGTGTCAGAATAAAGAGTATGATAAGGTAGTAGCTTGGGTAGTAGCCATGTTTGTTTTTTTCAGGTTTCCGGTTGAGAGGGAGGTGGCGCACAGCATGTTGGGTACCAAGGCAGCGAAGTCAGCATCTGATGCTGCCCTCAAATATCCCTGTTACGCCCACAAATGCAGTCAACTGCCAAGGGAGGAAATAAAGCAATTTTTTGTTTCGATCCACACTTCATGACTCAATGTCCAGTTAGCTCACTGGAAGGACAGCTGCCTTCCCTGTTTCGAACGGACCCATGGTTCCACACGGTCATGTGATCAGACTTGTGTCACCCCTGGCTCCTCTTCCGCATCCTATCGCAGATATGTCAAGAGGGGGTGCCCTAAGACAAGGCAAAAGTACAGACACTCTCCAAGAGTGATAAGCGGTTGTACCTAATCCGTGTAATCCGTGGTCTGGTTCTGGCGATACTAACATCGAGCCAGGCACATGAGCTGTCTCAAGTGTTAATATTGGCAATACTATACTATACGTCTCACATAATTTAGCACTTAGCTGGGAAACACCATGCGGCTGTGACTACTGAATCACCACAAGAACCCTAGACCCATTCTGATTGAATCCGGTTTCCTGCATTAGTGTACTAAACGCTGAGTGTTCGAATTCTTCTAGCACGATTTATCCCAATGGGCTTTCTAATACCTGCCGGTCCCCCACTATCCCGGCTATGTCGGTGCGAGCTCACGTTAATGCCACAACCTCTCCCATCGCAGGTCTCTGAGCTTGGCACAAAAACGTTCTCTGTCTCCAAACGCGATGTGCTCGGAGTCTACAGCCATGCCCCATAGTGTGCCTCGGTTATTCTTGTAATCCCAAACGGTTACGTGTAATGCACCTCGGGCGCACGTGGAGTTACCAAACGTACAACGTAATGCGCTTCATGCGCCCTTGCTGGTTTTCCTCGGGAGTTACCCACTACACCGATTCATGTCAGGCACTAGGCGCCTACGCCCTGTGGCCAGACAGACGATGCCCTCCTGGGATATCACTCTGGTTCTGGAGGCCTTGAATGCGTCCCCCTTCGAGCCTCTCCAAGAGGTGGATTTACACATCTTCTCCATTAAAGCAACCCTTCCCCTCACATTAGCTATGGCGAAGCGTGTAGTTAAGTTGTCAGTAAATGCTGCCTGTGTGCAGTATGCGAAGGACATCGCACGTGTTACTCTGAAGATGAAACCAGGGTTCATCCTTGAAATTCAGAATGCTTTATGCTGTGAGCCAATAGAGCTTCAGGCTTTTTGTGCTCCACCTTTTAGTTCTGCGGAGTAGCGGCGCCGCCGGCACACCTTGTACCCTGTGCGCACATTGCGCATTACATAGACAGGACTCACTCTTCCGGAGGACTGAGCAGCTGTTTTTGTGCTTCACCATGCCATCCAGAGGGAGGCATTTTCCAAACATAGGCTGTCTAAATGGCTTCTTTATGCCATTGTACTGGCTCATGAGTCCAACCCTGCTCTAAGATCATTGGATAACCAATAGCAACCCTATTCCAGGAAGCTCACAACAAGATGCTTTGACTGGCCACATGCATTTCTATTGACATCACACACACACTCTTTATCAAGAATAGCAGCCATTACACTCAATTAGGCATTTCAGAGATACCCGCTTCAACCGCAACAGACTTGAACATGCCTCCATACATCAATATATTATCAGTCAATCGTAAGACTGCATAGAGTTATCACTCCACGTTAGTAATATCTTCAGGTTATGTGGGTTGTATGTAATGTATGTATGCATGTATGCAGGGCTCTAAATTAACACACGCCAACACGCCAAACACGGGTGAAAATTAATTTTGGCCGGTGGAAAAAAATACCTACCCGCCCATTTGGCTAGTAGCGCCCGAGTAGCCTACAGTAAATTGTGAACGGTAAACGGCGGCTTGTATGACAACGATACGGCGAGATTTCCTACATTACCCATAAACACTCCCATCGTGACCCCACCCCACCGTGAGCTTTCTGAAGCAGCAGCCACTCCGTGCTGCTGTTGCGCGCGCCATGACAGAACGCATTTCAGAACTTTTGTGCGCTCACACTATTTTGACAGGCAGCTCTCCCCTGCTCCTGTCGCTTTCGCGCTACCACTTTTAACGTCACTATTAGGACTACTGTTACTATTAGCATTCGCCGACACCGACACCGGCACCTTGCTCTAACAGGCTGCCTTTTTAAGCTGCGAGGACCTGACCGAAGAGTTTCAATAACAGGAGTGTTGTGGAACGAAATAGCGACAAGGGAAGAGGAGGAGAACGGGCTGTCAGAGTAGTGTGAGCGAGCGTAGCTGTCAGTTGTCTTCTGAAATGTTTCAAGTCCTGGCGCAAATAAGTTGGAAAGCCCACGCCATCGGAAAGAAGGGCAGACCTTATGCCCGTGCGAGTAGGCTACGCTATGGAAGTAACAAAGGAAGCGAACATTTCCGTGATATTATTTGCTTTTAGTTAAACATATCGTAGGTTTCTTGTTAATTTCTTGCGCATGGTAGAGAAGAGCTCCTGGAGGAAATAATGGTGCCTATAGCATCATACTGTAGGCCACATAAACACACAATAGGCACACACGACATCATATCCATTATTGCACAACGTGTGTGTGTGTGTGTGTGTGTGTTGACTCCTCTCCTCCTCTTCTTTTCCTCTCATCTCTTCTCCCTCCTTGGAGTGTGAGGTTTTGTCGTGTTTGGCTGTGTGTTTGGTTTAAAGGTCTGTTGTGTGTGGCTGGTGATTGTTGTTTTCAGAGGTAAAAATAAGATAAAAAATAAAGCAGAAGTTTAAAAAAAAGTATATATAATATGCTTATTATAGACCTAGTATGTAGGCCTATAGTGTTTATGTGTTGTGGAAATTTGAATAAAATAACCACAATAATAATAATAATAATAATAATAAAAACACAACTAGCCTAACGCATAGCCTATTTTGGCAAGATTAAAAAATGGCTAGTTGAACTTCTGTTTGGCTGGTAAGAAAAAATGTCTACTAGCCAAATTGGCTGGTGGTGGAAAAAGTTAATTTAGAGCCCTGCATGTATGTACAGTATGTATGTATAGGCCTGTGTCCTCTGTTTTTGTCAGTTGTGCAATAGTCTTGTGATGTGATGTTATGTGTATGTCTTGTCTTAAGCGAGTGCTGCTCAGGGATGCAATATGAATTTCAGTGTGAACTGACAATAAAGTATAATCATGTCCTATCATAACCCCCTGTTCAGATCAGGGCGCACTTGATGTCCACCTCCGGGGCCCTCTTTACGGGTGCCGTCTATCAGAGGTGTGTAGGGCGGCTGGCTGGGTCAACCCCTGCACCTTTGTCCGGTTCTACCGGCTTGATGTGACCGCTATGCCTCTGGGCATGTCCACCACACGCCTTGCGTGATGGGCGCGCCATCACAGGGGACCTGCTAAAGTGGTCAGTCGTCATGCAATCCGGGAGTGATTGTAGGCCCCCATAGGGATGGTGAACCGATTCTTACAAAAAAGAACAATAGGACATGTATATGTCCCCGATTCTTATAGTGAGATGAGGGAGCCATCTCTCTACAACACCCTTCTCGTGTCATCTGAAGAGAGCCTGAGGTGGTGGGTGTCCCGCCCCCAGCACATCTCGTCCTGTCAGGAGTGATTTTACTGAGTCTTCGTTAAGTCGACAGCCAATGAGCATGTCTCCCATAGAGATGGCTCCCTCATCTCACTCAAAGAACCGGGGACATTTTCATGTCCTATTGTTTAAGCTCACCCAAATACTGTTACTCACCTTTGTTTTTAAACTTCCACACAGCAAGAGCAAACAGGCATACTAGAAACACTCCTGCTATTGAGAGGCCAACTATCAGTCCATCAAGTAGAGGTGTACGAGTCGTCGTATGAGGAGAAGTAGTAGGAATATGCTCTATATGTTTGAAAAAAAAGAAACAGACAGAGTAGAGTTAATAAAGTTAGGGTGCAGTTCTTTATCAGTAGCCTATCTAACGTCAAACTCAACGTCAGCTTTATTGTCAAATTCTACACATGACATATCATGGAAATGAAACAATGTCTACGTTAATGCCCTCGCATATCTGAAAGTTCCTATTGGGTCCTAACGTATATTTAACCCTCTTCCTATTTCTCAGAGAAGTTGATAAGGGAGGTAAAAAGGAGCTGACGTGGAGGAGACATAGGTGGAGAGGCAGACATAAGTTAGCATGGAAATGTTAACGTTGCCAGACTCAAAGAACAACTGGAAGTACAGGAGAAAGAAAGATCAATAATTTAACTTAAGGTGTGAAGTGATATTTGGTGGGATTGTGGGCAATGGTGTGGTGTGGCTTTAAGTTGGCACTGTACGCTTCATCTGTTAGTTGGCAGGTGCATCACAGTGAGACAGAACTGTATGAGAATGTAGCAGCTTACATTATTTTATTAGGTGCTACAAGTAACTTAACCTCGCTCTAGCCAGATCCATGATTTTTCAATCAGCATTGCGAGCTACTCATGGATCTGGGTGAATTTTCATATTACGTTTCAGACAAAAGACAGAGGGGTGTCGCGCCAATAACTCCAGTCCTTGTGGGTGCGTTGGTTCCAAAGCGATAATCCACAGAAGCAAAGAGTAGAACTCGCACACCAGCAGCCGATGCAATAATTGATTTATTGCTTTACATATGTACAAGTGATCAAGGTGCATCGGCTGCTGGTGTGCGAGTTCTACATATTACGTTTCAAGCAGCCAGGCCAATCAGCATTGCTGGAGATTTAGAGATGTGACGTAGGGGCAATGTTTAAACGTACGTAGTGGAGAAGGGAAAAGATATTTGAAAGTTGCAGTTGTTTCAGGAAACAATGACAGCTTATATGGACATTGATTCTGCAATTTCGACTGTATTGTTTTGCATCTGTGAGTATAAAATAACACCTCATTAAGGACATTTAATGTTTTAAATTGTTTCTCAGACTACATGCAAGGATTTCTGATAAAACCCTGTCTTTAGAGAGCCAAGCATATAGGGCTATAGTACCAGATGAATGTTTGTTGAGCAAGTTGGGGCCACATTCATTTGTCGTTACAAACACTTCTTTTTCAGTCTTTTTCCTATGTTACCCTTATGTAGTTAAGTATTTTCAGTAGCTCATTTGCAGAGTCTACTCTGCCCTACAAGGGCAAAGTGCAGTATACATCAACAATGAAACAGGAAAAGGCCTTCAAAGTTTTGGAATTAGGTTGAATATTGTCATCACTGCCAATTTGGCAAAGCAGTATATCTAAAAACGTGACACATTTGGACTATGAGGCTTTGTCACAAGATAAAAGAGGTGTGTAATGAGGGATTTCAATATTTATATTAACTGGTTGTGGGAATGGTGACCGCTGTGAAGCATCAGTCAAAATGCACGATGTCAAAGTCTTGAATATTTATTCGCCATCAAAGAAGATCTGTACAATACTTGCATACTGGAACAGTTGTATCATCATAAGTTTCTATTTGTGTGTGTGTGTGTGGTTATATCCTTGGACGCACACAGAACACAAAAACCAGTGGATGGCGAACTAAACCTTTTTTTAGGCGAGGCACCCTTTCAATTCATAAAAAATCTCAAGGCACCCCAAACCAACGAGCCGTAACATGGTATTGCATTCGATACCACACAAGCTTAGAAAAGTAACACATTTGGAGTTGCAGCTTTATCTCAGACAGGCTATGGGAGGCCGTACTGGGGTGACCTAAATTGACTTTATTGTCCGCAAATGGTGCATGAAAGATTCCACTGACTAAGCATTAATTTATTAATTTAGATAGACCAATACGTATTATATTACATAATTTATTTAGGTAAATTTCACATACTGTCAGCTACATTTCCGCGGCACCCCTGAGGGGGGCGTGCGGCACCCCAGGGTGCCCCGGCACCCCTGTTGAGAAACACTGATCTAAACATAAGATCTCAATTGGATTGTGTCTTCATGCATCCTTCCCCTTAACTGCCATATTGAGAATGAAGGAAATTAACAGGAACATGACTGGGCAAATCTACACTGCAATACCTACCTTTGACCAAAGGGGGCGCTGAGTGGCTACTTGTACACACTACAAATTAAATAGGCCGAAATAAATTACCCCAAAAACACCAAACCAAAAGTCCTTCAATACAAGGTGTAATGAGGATCATTTTCAATGCAAACTTAATTTGGTCAAAATATATAGTTACTGCACTATGCCTTTGTAGGGCAGTTTATTGCAGTTTGCCTTTGTAGGGCAATACTGAAATTGCTTAAAGCTGCAGTGCGCTCCAGCTATTTTGTTACTGCATCAAGTCAAGTCCTCTCTCTCTCTCTCTCTCTCTGAGTGCCGTAGGTAATTACACCCGTGAGGGTGTCCCAGAACAACCTCACGACCACAAGTGTTATATTGCTTTTATACAATAGTTCCTTTGCTAACACAATTAGTTCATTGAAAGAAATGTTAAATTATTTTAATTACTTTATTTGATTGTTTATTTGCTTGTTCCTCCGCTCCGGAAAAATAGTTCCAGTTATTGTCTTTGGTTGCTGCGCAACGCGCACCACGTTGGTTACGGTTACTTTGTATCTTTGGTCGCGGAGTGATTATTAGATGTGAAGAGTCATTCATAGAGTGTTGGAGGATACCCTCACTCCTAGTGACGTGTAGAACGCCTCTTGTCCAATCACAATTTGTGAAATAATTTGACCGGATCTAGCTATTGTATAAAGTAGCCTTAAGTCATTTGAAAAGGGAAAAAAAGCATTTCTTCACCAAGGCACTCCAATAAATATAGTTAAAATGGCTTTATTATAATGACATGTTCACTGTGGACTTTAGTGAGACTGAAAACCCTTTTTTCCCCCCATTTTCCTAAGGGGACTGTGTCCGGCGGCCTCTGACTTCCAACGGCTGTATGAGGGAGCTGGTGTGTGTAAAAAAAAAAATCCTAGCCCCTGCAGCCAAAAAGGTTTTGCATGTAATCTCACTCTCTCCATATGAACAAGTGTGCTTAGGAACTGAAGCGGCTAAATATACATGAACAACTCGAGTGGAAGTCTCACCTGGCAGTCCACCTGGTGAGGAAAATCTCACCTGGCTCTTTGAACATATGCTGTTTAGAATACTGAGTGTGAAATAATGAAATAATGAGAAATACTGTTGCAATGAGAGACACATATTTTTTTGAAGATCTTTAGTTCAAAGCCTTCTGTAGTGCCTGAAAACACAAGAGCTTTATGGTGCCAAGGGGACATGCATGCATGTGTCTGTGTGCATGTGTATTAATGCCTGCCTGCATCAAAGGCACTGGTGTGTGTGCTGAAAAGACTGCAGAGGGTTTTTTTTTTTTTTAAACACTCAACACATTTGTATTTCCATTTAATCTCACAAGTGCATATAGGCCTACTAGGCTATGCATTAGAACAATAAACCTTAGCCCAATTACCGGTGGATATTTCAGCCATGTTAAGCGATTGATTTCATTTATAAACACAATAGCATCGAACAGTAGTTAGATGACCTTTCAGTGTCGTTGATGTTTTACAGTTCAGCTGGAAACAAGGTCTGAGACATACAGCGGTTCGGACCTACAGGATTTTTACGTATATTGATGAATGTCCACTATAATATACAACACACCCTGATCATCAAGTCTATTAACCCACTCCACGGAGGGCTACCAAGGGCTACCCGAGGGCTAGTGATGGCTACCGGCGGGCTACTTGTTTGTTCGAAATCCTCTACGTCTTGACATTCTTCTAGAAATCACACTATGATTGAATGATTATTTGCTGATAGGTTACAGTATACAGAAGTATTCTTTATAGGTTATAATGAAATAATCTCATGTTTAAATGAAGAAAAACCTCAACTGTGACTAAAATCTTGTAGTCATCCCTATTTATTAACTTCCTTGTTGGGCACCTCTGAAGCTCTTGGAGGGCTACCTGGTGCCCGCGGGCACAACGTTGGTGACACCTGCTGTATACCGTACATCCTGGCAACACAATGTCACACACATGATATATTTATGAACACGAGTTCAGAAAGTCCCTAAGCTTACTCGTATCAGTTTCCATTATTTTGTTCTGAGATTGTGTCCTTTTAGGGGCGCTTAAGCAGGGTAAACAGGCACGTAATAATTAGTCGGCTTTATTGCCATTTTTTTACATGCACTGGTCATACAAAGAATTGAAATT